>NW_011888785.1:18498912-18506156 GCF_000151845.1 Pteropus vampyrus | reverse complement strand
AAAAGAAAGCAAAGAAACTGTTTAACAGTCCAGGTTAATATCACACTTATAATTACATCAATTAAAAAATATTTTTTAATGAAAACTATCAAATATGGAAAAATGGACATCATAAAAGACCCCCATACACCTATTACTTCGAGTGAACAAATATTAACATTTTGCACATTTGCTTTTTAATTTTTTTGCTGAATAATTTTAAAGTACATTGCAGCTATATTTCAAACCTAAATACTTTTGTTTCAACTCTAAAATAATACATTTTCTACTATTGCTATACCAGACAGTATCGTTATTGCACCTAACAAAATAAAAAAACTCCTTAAAAACCTTTAAAGGGCAATGCAGTTCCAAAATTCAACAAATAAACAAAAAAGGTTTTTAAAAGTTTATTTAAACTAAAGATCCAGTTAAGGTAAGGCATTATTTTTAGTTGACATGTTTCTTTGATCTTTTCAGTCCCAGCACCCCTCCCTCCCCCTATACTCCCACCTATTTGTCTAGTTGCTTCCTCTGCCTTGTAGTGTCATCTAACTTGTTTCTCTACTCCTTTTAGTACTTACCGATAAATAAGAAGTTAGATTTAGCAGCTTGATTAAAATCAGGTTAAAGATTCTTAGGAAGAACCCCTCATAAGTGATGTTGTGGACACATTACATTCCATCTGGATGCACACAAAGTCTGATTGTCCCTGTGTTTATTTTGCTGAGAGTGATCTGTGGATTCAAGTGGAGACAGTGTGGATCCTCCATGGTAGACTGTGCTTTTTCTTTTCTCCATCTGTATCTTGCTGTGGAAAATGCAACTGGAGGCTATACATTTTTAATTTTGAGTTTTCATGCTAATCATCGCTCCAAGTCACACAGCATTCATTCTATTTTATATTTTCCCTAGCTTGACTCATATTTTTGAGATTTATAATAGGAGACATAGGGAGTTAAAACTTGATAGTTTTTGTCCATATTCTAATTTGAACAGATTTCTAAAAGCTATGAAACTGTTCATGTTTGTGGTTTGCAAGCTGGAAGTCCGCTCAATGAAGCAAAGCCATCATAGAAATTCATTTTCTTTAGGTTTAATTTTTGAAAGAGCCTAGTTTCCTACATTTTCTCTAATCCCACCAAGCAGGAGGAGCAGGATTTAATTTTGGAAAACTTACAAGGGAAGATCTTGATGCTTTAGTGAGACAAGTGATGGTTCAGTTGAAAATCATCTAGCAATCAGTCTTTCCTCAGTTCAGATCACCTCAATCTTCATCTATTTTATTTTGGACTTCTGATTCTATATAAAATTTTCTTTAAAAGGTAGACTAGTAGAAAGAAAATGTGTAAAAGCACACACATACACAAATAGTAACAGACGCTGCACAAAAAAAAATGCCACATCTTTCCCCATGGATCTTATTATATAGTGCGGGGACCTGAGAATCAGAAGATATTGCCCCCAAGGAAGAAGCTGGCAATCTTGGTCACTGTAGTTCTCTGGAGATGAAAGGCAATAGGCAGCCACTTAATGTTTGTTAGTGTAACCCACAGGCATGGTCCATAAAATGTTTTTTATCATTTCTCAAATGACACTAGTTGTTTCAAGTCATTGACTTCTGCTCAGGCTTTTTTTTTTTTTCCCCCTCTCTTGAGATTGTTCTTTCTGCCATGAAAACTCTTAATTATCCTTTAAAAGCTGTGTATAAGTCTTCCTCTCTCCAAGTCTTCCCTGAGCCTCTCTTCTCTCTTTTTAATACCAAACTTTGTTTGCAGTTGATCTGTTGGTGTAATTGTTTTCTCTCTAAACCAAAAGGTCCTCAGGGTCAGCTTTCTCATCTCTGTTAATCAGTTCCTAGAATCTTGTAAGCAATACATATTTAAGGCATGAATGAAAAAAATGTAAGCCTCTATGATATTGGAAAAGAGATAAAGAAGAGTAAAGAGGGGAAAAAGAAGAGTAATTGATATAGTGCTCTGAGATCTGATTTAAGTCTCTGGCTTTGGAATATCACCAACTTCCAATGCAAAAAGGCACCAGTGATCAAAAATATGCTGACACTGGCAAAACATTGTAAATTAAATTGAACATTTTAATTTAACTATTTATGACATTAACTTAATGTCATAAATAGTTAAGTCACGTATTGTTCTAAATTCCCAAATTAACATCCTTTGGAGTATGAGTCTAATGCATTTTTTATTCGTAAAACCACCTACAGAGTCAACAGTAAGTATTAGATATGCATATTCAGCGGAGCAGAAATAACTGTCTGCCAAAAAAGAATAAGCATAAAAGAAGAATCCCAAGGAGAGATCAGAAAGTCTCCAGCTTTCTGAAAGTTTATGCAGTCCCTGTGAAGGAAAGGAACCAAGAGTGAGGGAGAAAAGAATCCAACAAACAAACGTTATCTCAGTGTCTTCAGGGATGTGCTAGTCAGAATATGTAAGTAGATATTTATCTACACATTCAATTTGGATGCCTTTAGGCTTGGCACTGTTAGATATAAACTGCTAGCAGGTGACCTGAGATTGGAGCTCAGCTACTCACAACACTTCTTTTCAGAGGCACAAGTTGGAGCTGGAAGGATAGAGATTCATTTCCTCCTTAGTTTCACATTCTGTTCACTGGGATGATGAAAAAGGAAACACAGTATATTTCTCTATGTGAGACTACTGTATGTACGTTTGTATACATTTGTGTATTTATATATGCTTTATAAATGTATGTGGACATGCACACATACATACAGTTATTAAAGGACCTGCAGCTAACAAATATTGCCCCTGAAACTTAGAAGAAAATAGAAAATAACAGCAAAGAAACTAGAAACAATTCTTCAATTTTTGGCAAAGGTTATAACAAAAGTAATATTTTAAATTTGATAATTTGGAATACCTAAAAATAATTTTAGCCTAAAGTAGAGTTTATTAAATTTAGTAAAATTACCTATATTTTAGAAAACTAATAAAATAGTGTGTACACACACACACACACAGACACAGTGTGACGTGAAAAGAAAGGCACAGAAAACTCTTCAACAAAATTCTATTCATTTTAATATGAGCTTCATTCTTGTGAGTATATTTTTCTCATTATGATAGTATTCTGTCAAAAATATATGTTTGAACAAAAGTTGTTTCCAATGCTGCATTACGAAATAAAAAGATTCCTTCCTTCAATAAAATTTTCCCTTTAAAAAACATTTAACATTTGAAGCTTAATTTTTAAACAATTTCTCTTTTAGATACTTATTTAATTTATTTTTTTTAATGCCTACAGCACCTGGTCTTCCTAGGTGACTCCCATCCAAGTACTAACCAGGCCTGACCCTGCTTAGCTTCCGAGATCAGATGAGATCAGGCATGTTCAGGATGGCATGGCTGTAGACTAGATACTTATTTTTAAAGCTTAATTTTTAAACCGCTAGTGCTATTAAAATGATAAAATAAATAGTAAAGGCTTTAAATAAGCTTGGAATAATGTGTGTACAGGTTTGATCAGGAAAATCAGCAGAAAAATATCAAATGTTTTCTTCAATAACTAACTAGTCCACACATGTCTGGCATGGGACTGCAGGGACTCTTTAGATTTACATTATTTTCATAGCCTTTGCATTCCACTAGGTAGGATGGGTTTGAATAAAAAAAAATTATAAGGAAAGTTATAATTGCAGCAAAAGGAAAATACACATGTATAATAGCAATAAGAAGAGAAGATGAATTCTGCCTAGGGATCTAGTTAAGCTTCCTCAAGGTAGTGACACCTAAACTATCATGGTTGGTATTATGTAGCTGTGATAATTTTTTGTTAGTTGCTTTGTTTCTTTGTTGGTTTCTTTTCTAAATATGAGTATAATTTCTTCATTTTTTCACATGCAGGAAGAATATAAAGGAGAAAAGAAAACATGCTGATAGAGGCACAGACAAATAAATCACACATAGTGTTTGGAGAATTATTACTAATTTGGTATGGCTAGAGCTGTGGTTCTCAGTCAGGAGTGACATTGCCCCACAAGAATATTTGGCAATGGCCAGAGACATTTTTGGCTCCTATAAGATGAGAGATGCTATAATATCTAGTGGGGAGAAGCTAGCGGTACTACTAAATATCCTACAATACAGACAGAACTTTCCCCACAACAAAAAATTACCTATCCAAAAATGTTAATAAAGCCAAGCTTGAGTAAGCCTTGACTGGCTAAGCATGAAATCTGAGGTGATAGGGAGAAATTAGAAGAGATAAGGTAGATAGTATCCATATTATGGGGAAGGGGGTGGTAGCTTGAATGTCAGCATCAGCAGTAAATAAATAGTGTGAGTAGTGTCAGTGATGAAGAAATAAAAGGCAAGATGCAGGCCCAAACATACAATTGCTCAGGTGTGCATGGCACAAACCTAGGGAGTGCATTCACATAGGTTAAAGTGCACAGTGTCCTCAGGTGTTGTGCAAAGAACAACCTCTACAATGAGTTGCCTTGAAAAATTCTATTTACAGGTATAAAATATGAAAAAAAAAACGAAAACCGAAAAGAAGGGAAACAAAATTAAGGTTAAAAGAAGGTTAAAAAAAAAAAGTTTTTTTTTTAAAACAAGTTTGTGTCTAATTTTAGAGATTATTGGCATGATTTGCAGAAAGGATTTGGAAAGGCATGTAGATGGGAAGAAGTATTGGAGACAAGAGAGATCAAGAATTATGCCATAGAAAAGTCTGACTTAAATGGAGGGGTTAGAATGGAAAGTATTGAGCCATGACATAGAAAAATATAACATTATTTGATGGAGGACATTGGATACTAGTTGTTGCAAGTTTAGATTTGATGTAGTGAGTTAGATAGAGTCCTTGGAAGTTCAAGAATAGGAGAGAGATGAATGAAAATGGCCTTTGAGTAATACTGTTTTTTCAGCCCTATACTAGATAGGTCATAGCATGAAGAAAATGAGGCCCATGACAGGGTGATCAACTAGGAGACTGTTGAAGTTGTGTCTTCAATTTACAAACAAAATAGCTGCTCACTGTAACCCATAAAATATTCCTTCATGTACATGAAACGTGTTATTAAGTTTCCTTTCAATTTTCTTGGGTATGTACACTCCATCTTTTAGCCTTTGCTCATCAGGCACATTTCCTAACACTTCAGTGATTTATTTTGCTTTTGCATCTATATGCTCTCCGATTTTGTTTTTCTATATTTCACTTCATTTACCATGATTCAAATTGAACAGAATAATAAAATTCAAATCAAAATTATGAGAAGGAAGGTTATTGTCTATTCGAAAGGAAACAGTTGATATGTTTTATTTTTTTAAATAACGAAAGATTAAAGAAAATAGGAAGGGTAGACTCAATCTAACATTTTGTATTTCTATCATCAATATTAAATAGGTAACGAGATGTGAGTAAACTGATTAACTAATGTGAGAACAAGGAAAAGTTCTATAATAAAAATTATTTCTTAAAAATGTAAGCTTGTCTTTAGTGTTTATTTAAAGCCATTTCAATTATAGTAACTATTTTAAAATAATAATTGAATAATTGTAGTTAAGGTAATTTTAAACTTGTAGAGTTGTCATCTTTATATTCTTGCCTAGTGAAAAGACTGTGACATCCCCCTGCCTTCCATTATAAATGTAATAAAAATGCACCAGCTAAAAACTTGAGTGTAAGTCAATGCAGAAAATTCTCCCAAGTTCAAGACAGATTAAATGATAAAAAAAAGAAAATGCTTCCACTTCAGATAAAAAAAGAAAAGACTTTCACTTCAGACAATAAACTGGATTTACCTGTCTGAAACCAATTAAAAAACAGTCAAAATATTTAAATCAATGACTCTCAAGACATTTTACATGAGACAATGAAGACAGAAAATTCCTATGAATTTGCGGGGAGGTGAAGATGAGCCATGTACCATATCAGCGCCTCAGTTTACTGCCCGGAGAAATTTTCTAGGCACAGCACAGGAACCCAAGTAGAGCTTGCAGTTACCTGAATTAAGGAGATAGAGCCTGGGGCCAAGGTTACTAAAGTTTGTAGGATTAAATACTAGAGAGGAGAAGATACACAGAAAACTCTGGAGATCTGCATTGTATCCCTTGTGATTCTTCAACAGAGTTCTTATCACTTCATATATGTGTGGAAACTACCTGAGACTTTGGAAAGAATCACCCAAAATGATTAGAAAGAATTTTTTAAAGTAGTGTCTCTTCTCACCAGCCAGAGAAAAAACTTGTAATTCACAGAGAAGAGGACTCAGAATTCTTGTATCAGTGAAAAATTTGCCCAAGACAAAATGCCTAAGAAATTTAAAAGCAAGATTCAAAAAAGTGTAACTATATCTGAGGAACTCACTCATGCCACAGAACAAGGATAAAAGCAACAAATGAACAGGACAAACAAACAGAGACTCATGGTCATGGACAATAGACAAGTGGTTACCAGAGGGGCAGGGGAGGGAGGAGGGAGGAGGTAGATGGGGTAAAAGGGTCAAATATGTGGTGACAGAAATCTGATAATGGGAGATGAACACAGTGTAAACATATATATGCCCTACTGTTGAAGTGTACAGCTGAAACTTATTGGATTTTGTTAACTAATGTCACCATAAAAAATAAAGAAAAAACAAAAAAGAATATTGATGATTGAAAAATATTCAGTATCCAGTAAGTTAAAGTTCACAATAAATGTTATCCAAACAAAAATTACAAGGCATGCAATAAAGAAAAATAAGAAAATATATATATATTGGTTGTCATTAATAGCAGATTAGAAATTATAGAAAATATTAATGAACTTGAATGTAGAAATAGAAAATATCTAATAGGAAATACAAAAAAGACTAAAAAATGTAAGTAGAGCACTAATGTGTTGTGAGACTTCTTCAAGTATCCTAATATACATATGACTGAACTGTCTGAGGAGGGAGCAGGGCATAAAAATATTTTAAATAATACTCGAATATATTCTAAATTTGATGAAAACATAAATCCACATGTGCAAGAACCTCAATAGCAACAGAACCATGAAGAGAACTATACCAAAGCACATCATAATCAAATTGCTTAAAACCAGTGATAAGAAACAAAATCTTAAAATTATCCAAAGTAAAAAGATATTCTATGTAACAGAGGAGCAAAGGTAATGATGATAGTAGATTTCTTTGGAAACCATGCAAACTAAAAAGACAGTGGAGCAACATCTTTAAAATACTTTGAAATAATAAAACCATAACTTAGAGTTCTTCACCTGCTAAAAATATCCTTTAA
>NW_011888785.1:18495257-18496417 GCF_000151845.1 Pteropus vampyrus | reverse complement strand
CGGCCAATACTATCATTTTACAGATGAGATGACTGAAGTGTTTAAATAACTATGCAAATTCACAGAAGTAGCAAATGACAGCTCTTGGAGTCAAACTAGGCAGTCTGGCTCCAAGTTTATGCTCTTTATCCCTACACTCTACTCCCTCTTACCTACCTTGATAAAATTATTCTCTTTTCTTGCTTGAATAAAAGGAATATAGCTTTTTAGGATCCATGTTTAATGTTGATAAGGATAACAAGACTGAAATCTTTTGAAGGCCTTTGTAATTAGATCTAGCAGATTTTTAAAACTTGGAATTGCATAAAGAAGATAGGATTCATAGCTTTTGTGTTGTTTTTTTTTTGTTTGTTTTTTGCTTTTTTTTTTTTTTTTTTAGGGGAGGCAACCCTTGGTTGACCTCACAGATTGAGAGGACCTTGTCAGTTTACAATCCCTTATTTTTTTTATTTTTTACGCCTACAGTACCTGGTCTTCCTAGTTGGTCTCCCATTCAATTACTAACCAAGTCCAACCCTGCTTAGTTTCCTAGATCAGACAGGATCGGGCTTGTTCAGGATAGCATGGTCATAGACTAGGAGTCATAGTTAATAATAGTTATTTTCGGTTTTATCCAACTGCTTTCATTTTTAAACTAATAGTGGGATTTAACTTTTGAATATCTTGATAAGCCTTATAAATCTTCAAACTCAGAACACTATACCACCTACATCTCTTACTAGATTCTCTGCACAAGCAGGAGGAACCCTAAAGTTGTGGTTTCCATAATTCGTGGGTCTGCCAACATAATAATAATAGCTAACATTTATTTTTACTATAAGCTAGGTAATGAATTAAATATTTTACCTCCATTTTAAATGTGCAAAACATGCTTAAATGAAGTTGTCATTTAGCCATTTAGAAATGTACTGGGAACCAAGCTTTCAACTTAGAAAATACTAGGAACCAAGCTTAAAACAAGAATTTTTATTCTAGAGACTGTGCTCTTAAGCATTACATTTCTTTACCTAGAATTATCTACTCTTGACTCATAATTTATCTAATTCATAAATAGCAAGGAGATCTAAGTTCTCCCTCTTCCTCACATTAGGCCGATCTCTAGCATTTCTAGATGGGTCTTACCCACTTAAATTCCCTTCCTCAAGGTTCTTTCTTGAGTA
>NW_011888785.1:18492787-18495207 GCF_000151845.1 Pteropus vampyrus | reverse complement strand
AGCTGGGACAAATAGAAGAAATATAGCAACATGGTGTATTTTTACCCAATTATATCAATAACCACATTAAATATATATTTAAAAATATATAAAGCAAACATCAAGCTGGATAAAAAGGAAAGATTCAACTATGCGCTGTTTATAGAGAATCCACTTTAAAAGTAAAGACACACACAGATTAAAAGTAAAAGGATAAATAAAGTGAAAGGATGGAAATATATGTATTATGCTCATGCTAATCAGTGTGAAACCCCATTGGCTGTGTGGACCATGGGAAGGTGCTGAGCTCCTACAGGTTGGCTTTGACCTTGCATTTTTCAATACTTTCCTAAGTACCTTAGATAGGCATGTAGAGAAATGTGCTAGATTATGGACAAAGAGTACGTGGTAATTTCTGCATAATTTATGTTCCATTTGCCTATTTACTGCTTAGCGCTGAAAAAAGTAGGAATTAAAAGTCTTGAAAAGTACTTTTTCATACCTTTCAGAGCATATTTGACTCTGAAATGTGAAAGGAAGGAAGCAGAAGCAAAATAGAAAAAACCTATTTGAGATACTTCTCACTCTCAAGTATTGGGAGAAGGAAGAAGCTACTTGTGTCCTTTTAATCCATTTCCCATTTGGCCTGAGAACACTCACCTGTGGCGCTTGCAATTGCAGCATTTACCTTGAAATAACTCTTGGATTACAGTCCTAACCTTACCCCTAAAGTTTTCCATGAAATATCTCACTTTTATTATTATTTTCACATCGCTCTAGTATATCGACAATCTTTGGAAGCAAGTGATGGCATTCTATTTATAGCATTTTATTTTTAGGAATTCGATCTCTGAAAATGTCAAATCCTAGCAAACGTAGCATTCCTACACATGATGTTAAAGGAAAGCTGGCAGCAAACTGCACTTGTTTTTTCTAAATGGGTAAAGGGTCAAATTGTCAGTATACAATTCTCTAAGAAATATGCTAGAAATTGGTTTATAGAAAAACACAGAAGGAGAGTATAGCCAATGAGACAATGTCTCCAAGTGATCATTCTTGTGTAATTCCCATATAAAAGACCTCAGAGATACAAATGGCCACTCTAAATAAAGGAATATCTCTTGTTTTCCACTGATAGATTCTTCAAATCTAATTAGCATGTAGTGGTGGTGGGAGGGCAGAGAGTTCATCCTGGTAGAGGTCATGGAAGAAATGAAGCCCCAGATAAAAAACTAACTTAAAAGGAATGCAACAGTCAAAAGAACAATTCAGCATCTGGTTCACCTTGCAGACAGGGCAAAACCGAGGCATGGCACCCCAAGAGCATGCATCATGTTGTAAAATCTGGGAATCAGTAAAATGCTATTTGATTTCTAGCTTTCCAACTAGCACATATATCATTATTGCAATGCAAAATATATTTCTTACTGTGAGTCATAGTCAAAATAGTTTGAAAACCACTGCTTTGAGAGGAGTTAAAGTCCTTGACCCTTAGCTACACAAATTGATTGATTCAAGTTGATTGCAGCATAACAGTTTGAATTTAGGCCACTAAGCTATGTTTGAAAATAAGTGTGCAATTAACTTTGAGCTATAGTAAAAAAAAAAAATCAATTTATGTTCTGGGGAAACAGCAAATTCTAAAAGTCTAAAATTTAGAGTTTCAAAGGGTATATGACAAAAACGTTCTCTCCCACTTCTGTACCTTAGACTTTCAGTTTCTTTTCCTATAAGCAACCAATAATAGTTTCTTATGTATTCTTTCAGAGATATTTTGCTGATTAGCTATGTGTTTCAAGACAAGTTGAGAGAAATTTTTGCCTAGATTGATACACCCTGAATAGGTGGCCATCTTTATTTTGCTCAGGCAGCCTGACCTATAAAGTACCCAACACTCACACTGCAATTCTGCTTTCCAACTCTTTTTACCTTTCCACTCCCAAGAAGACTCGATTAATTCTGGTTGACCTTATGAGAAAAAGGGCCCATTGGCCAACTCTCCAAGACACATACCTGACTTATGCTATGTTCTTTTTGGGATCCACAGGAAACTTCTAACAATGGCTAACAATTAATGAGCCTTTCCTTCGTTCTATTATGATTCTAAGTTGTTTACACATGATAAACCACTTATTACATATACACTAAAAAATCTGTAAGCGGCCAATACTATCATTTTACAGATGAGATGACTGAAGTGTTTAAATAACTATGCAAATTCACAGAAGTAGCAAATGACAGCTCTTGGAGTCAAACTAGGCAGTCTGGCTCCAAGTTTATGCTCTTTATCCCTACACTCTACTCCCTCTTACCTACCTTGATAAAATTATTCTCTTTTCTTGCTTGAATAAAAGGAATATAGCTTTTTAGGATCCATGTTTAATGTTGATAAGGATAACAAGACTGAAATCTTTTGAAGGCCTTTGTAATTAGATCTAGCA
>NW_011888785.1:18488966-18491267 GCF_000151845.1 Pteropus vampyrus | reverse complement strand
GAGCTTATTAATAGAAAGATATATAAATATTGCTTGAATGTCTAGGGGTAGATATATAAATGAGTCTTATGAAAACACTAAATATCGTTAGTGTCCATTAAGTATTTATTTTGCTTAATATCAGGCCTCTTTGTCCACTGAGTAGATAGAGTTTGTTGGGTTTATTTTTAGGAACACTCTTCATCAATAAGATGAAGGGCGATGTAGGGATGTCACGAGCTCTGCGTGTATGTGTGTATGAGGGAGTATATTTCTATAGGTCATATTTAGTGGTAATGTTTTATAAGCATTTACAAAACAACTTAATCACTTAACAAAACCAATGATTTAAGCACAAAAAATGGATCAGACTGTTTTTTCATCTGTTTTGTAAAAGTTAATATAAGCCATACTTAAATAAAAGGGCATAAACTTTTCTCTAACTGGTAATATTATCAGGCATTTTAAAATCATAGTTAATTCAATCTATTTTTCTGAACAGATATGACTTAGGAAGTTTTATTTGGGGAATAGGAATAAATGTACTCTTTAATGTTCTCTCTCATTTTTTTGGAATAACATATTGGCACCATAATTTACAGACATATAAATAATGTATTTTGGTTTAGACTCCACAATTTAGATCTGACAGTTCATAAAATAGTTTGTAAATCAGACCCACTAAGACAAAAATATTTTCACAAGCAATTATATGCAACTAAGATCCCAAGGAAACATTTGCATATGTATCCATATATGCATGTGTAAAAATAGTTTTATTTAAATGTGAAATAATGTCTGGTAAGTTAATATTATATAATAGATATTTGAATAATCAGATCAAGAATATGTGCTGACCATGAAAATATTTTCTAAAATATATTGCATTTATTTTTAAATAACAAACTAATGTAAATTTCCTAGTCTACCTCAAAAACAATAAAGTTATCATAGAACTGTATAAATTTCTCTATTGAGAAAATCATTAATTTATAAATATTTAAAATTATAAAAATAATATTTGGTATTGTATATAAACTCTGAATTATAATGCCATCTTATGTCCTCATTTCTTTTAAAATCTGGTTATACCGACTTCTTTTAGATATAATTATTAACTCTACTTTGTTATTATTTATACAACCAAAATTTATTATATTTGATCTGACAGGAAATTCTCTTGCTCTGTGAGATCTGGCTTTAGACTATTACAATATAAAATATTCTGGAGGATAATGGTATATTTAAAACATTTTCTTTAAATAAATTCAAAAATAGGTATAGAATTAAGCTTACAAATTATACTTGTGGCATTTAGCAGATTTACTATGTTTTAATTTGTTACTCAACATTGGAATATACTTTCTACTTCCTCAAAGTACTGCAAGTGATGTATTTATTGTTGATATAAAAAGTGAATTAAAGTGGGCTTCATGAAAATATTTTTATATATACTCTGGTGGATATACATAAAACCATGTTTGGAAATCTCTGGCTTCAGTATTTTTTTTTTTCATGTTCAGTAATAAATAGTCTCCTTAATTGGATCAAAGCAGTTACTCAGTTTTGTGAACTCATTCTAAGTAAGATTATTGCATTATGAGAATCTAAGTTTTATATTTATAGGCCTGTGTCTGAAATAATCGGATTGTTTTTGTAAAGAATTATGTTAACAAAAAAACAATGAAAAGGGAGTGAGAAAAGAAGAAATGATGCATATAAATAGGAAAACACAAATGAAAGAAATTATTTAGTTACTATATTAACTAATGTGAGATACAAAGGAATCAGAATACTTATTAAAACAATGACCTTCAAAATTTTTTTCTGATCTTTACTTGGCACCTTAAAATGCCAATAAATACTAGCACCAGCATATTGATTATGTAATGTTGTTTTAGGTAACACTTTTAGCTTTGCTATTTCATATTCAAAGTAAATTATTTATTCCTGGTAAAAGTAAAAGTGGGTAAAGTCTATCACAGAATCACAATAATCAATCACACTAAATTCCTGCCTAGGATGCTGACTGCCTCGGTTTAAATTATGAATCTTTACCCTATTTATAGTTTCTTTCTTTTTTTCCCCCAACAAATGTACATTAATCTGCTAGAGTGTTGCAGACATTGTTTTAAGTGCCAGGGAACACAAAGTGAGTGAGATACAGTCTATCTCCATGGGGTTCTCAGTCTACTGAAAATGAAATCCTGTATATGAAAAGCAATGGACTTGTACCATGAATAGTTACTATTATATGTACCAATTATGTGCCAGATACTATTAAATGATCTCATTAACTCCCTTAATATTTACATGGTGTGG
>NW_011888785.1:18486794-18488916 GCF_000151845.1 Pteropus vampyrus | reverse complement strand
CTCTTGCTCTGTGAGATCTGGCTTTAGACTATTACAATATAAAATATTCTGGAGGATAATGGTATATTTAAAACATTTTCTTTAAATAAATTCAAAAATAGGTATAGAATTAAGCTTACAAATTATACTTGTGGCATTTAGCAGATTTACTATGTTTTAATTTGTTACTCAACATTGGAATATACTTTCTACTTCCTCAAAGTACTGCAAGTGATGTATTTATTGTTGATATAAAAAGTGAATTAAAGTGGGCTTCATGAAAATATTTTTATATATACTCTGGTGGATATACATAAAACCATGTTTGGAAATCTCTGGCTTCAGTATTTTTTTTTTTCATGTTCAGTAATAAATAGTCTCCTTAATTGGATCAAAGCAGTTACTCAGTTTTGTGAACTCATTCTAAGTAAGATTATTGCATTATGAGAATCTAAGTTTTATATTTATAGGCCTGTGTCTGAAATAATCGGATTGTTTTTGTAAAGAATTATGTTAACAAAAAAACAATGAAAAGGGAGTGAGAAAAGAAGAAATGATGCATATAAATAGGAAAACACAAATGAAAGAAATTATTTAGTTACTATATTAACTAATGTGAGATACAAAGGAATCAGAATACTTATTAAAACAATGACCTTCAAAATTTTTTTCTGATCTTTACTTGGCACCTTAAAATGCCAATAAATACTAGCACCAGCATATTGATTATGTAATGTTGTTTTAGGTAACACTTTTAGCTTTGCTATTTCATATTCAAAGTAAATTATTTATTCCTGGTAAAAGTAAAAGTGGGTAAAGTCTATCACAGAATCACAATAATCAATCACACTAAATTCCTGCCTAGGATGCTGACTGCCTCGGTTTAAATTATGAATCTTTACCCTATTTATAGTTTCTTTCTTTTTTTCCCCCAACAAATGTACATTAATCTGCTAGAGTGTTGCAGACATTGTTTTAAGTGCCAGGGAACACAAAGTGAGTGAGATACAGTCTATCTCCATGGGGTTCTCAGTCTACTGAAAATGAAATCCTGTATATGAAAAGCAATGGACTTGTACCATGAATAGTTACTATTATATGTACCAATTATGTGCCAGATACTATTAAATGATCTCATTAACTCCCTTAATATTTACATGGTGTGGGTGAATGCACAATGCCATGGAATTGAAAAGTTGGGGCCATGAGGCTTCAGAAAGGAGAGAGCAGTGCACTGGAGAGAGAAGACTTTGCCAGCTAGGACATTTGCTGTTGAGGAAAAACATTTAAGTCAGATTTTGAAAGGACATGGAGGCTGAACCTGAATAGTGCAGATATCAGTTAATATGTAATTGCAAAGCCTTTAGTACACGATGCTAAGGACTTTGTATTTTATCTTTAGCAGAAGTGGGAAGCCAAAACATATTTTTTCTTTGTATGAGTGTTATCAATCTTTCAGGTGTATCTGTCAGGTTTTTACTTGGCCTCCTAAAATCTTTGATACTCATAGTCTTTAGTATAGTCTCATTGTAATAACAATCCTTCTTACATCTTAAATACATTTACAGTATGACTTTAAATAAAATCTTTCTCTCTTTTTTTTTTTTTGGTCAGAATCTGAGATAAGTAGAGTACACTTTATCTCCATTTCGGAAAAGGGAGAACAGAAGCTGTGTGTCTCAATGGTCCATATAATATCCCTCAAATATTTATCAGTAGAAAAAGAGTAAAATTATGGGAACAAGGAGATACAACAAAGTGCTTTTTGGGGCAAGTTAATGGCATGTTAGGGGAGAAGAGACAATCAATAACGTGGGCAACTTATAATCACTTCAACATCTCCCATTGGCCAGCCTCACTCAAATGCTTACAATATTGTTTATATAGCAAACTACTATTTGGCATGGTGGAGGAAAGGAATGTTTTACAAAATCAAGTGTTATGTTTAACATAACATTTAGATTAAGTGCTTTGAAATAAGTGGATAAAAAACACAGTGTAAAATTATGCATCTCATATTTTAAAGCTTCTTTGATCACTCAAAATCTACTTCAGTATTACTCAGTCTCCCTGAATCTTTATAAATTTAAAAAAGACAAAAGTCTTCATTGATTCAAGCCACCACGTTTGGCACTGAGAATGC
>NW_011888785.1:18484927-18486744 GCF_000151845.1 Pteropus vampyrus | reverse complement strand
TTTTTTTTTTTTGGTCAGAATCTGAGATAAGTAGAGTACACTTTATCTCCATTTCGGAAAAGGGAGAACAGAAGCTGTGTGTCTCAATGGTCCATATAATATCCCTCAAATATTTATCAGTAGAAAAAGAGTAAAATTATGGGAACAAGGAGATACAACAAAGTGCTTTTTGGGGCAAGTTAATGGCATGTTAGGGGAGAAGAGACAATCAATAACGTGGGCAACTTATAATCACTTCAACATCTCCCATTGGCCAGCCTCACTCAAATGCTTACAATATTGTTTATATAGCAAACTACTATTTGGCATGGTGGAGGAAAGGAATGTTTTACAAAATCAAGTATTATGTTTAACATAACATTTAGATTAAGTGCTTTGAAATAAGTGGATAAAAAACACAGTGTAAAATTATGCATCTCATATTTTAAAGTTTCTTCGATCACTCAAAATCTACTTCAGTATTACTCAGTCTCCCTGAATCTTTATAAATTTAAAAAAGACAAAAGTCTTCATTGATTCAAGCCACCATGTTTGGCACTGAGAATGCAAAGGATGTAAAGATGAAAGGTCCTAAGGAGTTCACCATTGAACCAATGAGTCAATCATTTTACTGATTAGAAAGCATCTAATTATTCATGACAAAATGAATGACAGACCTAAGAATAATGATAAAAAAAAAAAGAGGGTAGAAGGGTAAATTAAACCCATTGTACATAGGAAACGATGTTAGGAATTGTAGCTATCATTGTAGTTATGCAAAAATTGAAAGTAGTAGAATATTCTGGGTGATAATTTGCTCCACATGTCTTAAAATTATCCCTTAGTAGATTACTTGTTATATTACAGTCATGTGCCCCTTAATGAAGTTTCAGACAGACTGCATATACATTGGCAGTATACCAGCTAGCCTAGGCAGGTAGTAGGCTATACTATCTAGGTTTGTGTAAGTACACTCAGTACACTCTATGATGTTTGCACAACAACAAAATCACCTAATGATATATATCTTAAAATATATCCTTGTTGTTAAGTGGCGTATGACTGTACTTAAATTATTTTTATGAAATACATAATCATGTGATTTTTATGTGGTATTGACTAAGACAAAATAGTAATTTCCTGGTCAAAGAAATTTTTATTATTTTATTTTTATAAGTTCATTTTTGTAAACTGGCCGAAACTATCCCCTTGTACTCAGTAGGTGCCTACTATAAAACTAGATTTTGTTCTTGATTCTTGGATGTTTACACTGTCATTTTTTTTCACCCTTTCTTCCTTGGCATTGTTAATTATACCATTCACTACCATACACCACATACCATTTTCACTTTACTCTCACTCTTGTCTCATTCTGAGAATCCACCATCTCATACCAAGATGAATGCAGTGTTCTTACTCATCACCTTACATCTTCTCATTGCAGTCAAAGTAATCTTTTTGAATAATAAATCTGATTATATCATACTATCCATCAATAGCTTTTTGGATAAAAACCTATAACATGGCTACAAAGCCCATCAGTGGCCTGATGTGTGCCTCTCCCTCTAGCCTTCTCTCACACTTCCTTCCCCTTGCTCATTGTGGCCCAGCCAAACTTGCCACTTTGAGACCCTGAAATGCACTACACTACTTCCTGTCTCATAGTTTTTCATGTTCTATTTCCTCCCCTTGAAATGATCCCATACTCCTGCCCCTCTTTTCCCCACCTCTTGGCTCCCTTAATGCTTATTTAGCCTAATGTCAGCTCAAAAAACCCTTTCTCAGGTAACCCTTTCCTTGTCTCCTGGAAAAGTCTAGTTGTCTTTTTTGCCTTTGCC
>NW_011888785.1:18483064-18483557 GCF_000151845.1 Pteropus vampyrus | reverse complement strand
CAGAATTTAAGTCCCTGTCAGAGATCTAGCTGAAAGGGAGTCTTGATAATGTAACTTTTAGCTTTTTGTGCCTATCATACAGAAAGATATTGGAAGAGATGACTCCAAAGGGAGTCAGTCTTGATGTTTTGTTCAAAATGCAAGTGCTCATGAACCATTTTTATTTCCCTTCTCTAAAGAACTACACATTGCAAAAGAAAGCTTTATATATCTAAATAAAATATTCTTGAATCAGTTTTTGTAAACTAGGACATTACTTGGGGCATTTACTGTTTGTTTATTTTTAGAAATTTTTTTATTTAAGTTACTTATGGTGATTAGATATTAATATCTAATATGTTTGCCATAAGCAATGGTATTAACTGTGTTAGTAAGATTTAGTAATGAGATAATGACTTAATATCATTTGCTTCTTATTAAATTCTATATTTTAGAAAAAATTCCTATGAAAGAAATAGTAATTCTAGATCAATTCTGCAAGGTCAAGAGAACA
>NW_011888785.1:18480065-18483014 GCF_000151845.1 Pteropus vampyrus | reverse complement strand
TGTACATTGCTTTGGCATTAGGGAGTGATGTCTATTTCCACTCTCTTTAAAACTAGGCTGGGTTTATTTTTTATTTTGATCAACAGAATGTAGAAGTGCTTAAAGCATATTAAAAGCTTTCAATTTCACACTTGGAGCATTTAGCTGCAATGTAAGTGGTATATCTACTCTGATACCATTATGCTGTGAGGAAAACCAAGCTAGTCATGTGGAGAGAAGGTGGTTATGTGGAGGAATATTGAGACACAAAACATATGATAAGCCTTTGTGTACTTTTCAGCCTAGCCCTGCAACGCAATGAAATGCACCCAAGTCTGTCATGCCAGCCAATGCCACTTAAAACAGAACAACCACTCAGCTGAGCTCACCCAGCCCACAGAGCCATGGGAAATAACAGATCAGTGTTTAGACTACAAGTTCGGGTGCTTTGTTGCACATCAGTGGATTCCTGAATACCATATTTATCTTTGAATTTAATTTAAAAATCTTTTTTAACTTTACAGCTTAGTACCAAAAAGCTTGGTTTCTGATAATGGCCCTAGCTTTGATTACAGTCAAGCATGGTCAGTCAGTTTACAAGAGTGTATTGACTGTTTTTGTGACTAGAACATTATAAAATGCACTAAGAAATGGGCACAACAGAATGTGCCCTTACACAGTGGTGATATACATACAATAGACCCTTATTAATTGAATACTAAGTACAGAAGAAATATGGGAAAAGAACAACTGGTTGAAGAGACTCTAAGTATGAGAATAACATTGACATAATTAATAAACTTACTAACTTGAAATCATGCAACTCTCTAACAATTTGTCTAATATGATAGTAAAGAAAATAACCATAAAAAATACATTTTTATTGAGACTATATATGTGCCTAGCAAATAGTATCTCATTTAATACTCAGAATAACCATATAAGATGATTGTCATTATTAAGTCCACTTTATAATTGGTGAAAGTGAAACATAGAGAAATTAAGTAAATTGTGCCAAGCCACACAGCAAGTGGTAGAGTATGACAAACTAGACTATCTGATACCAGAGCTTCTGTTAACAACTAACTGTACTAGTATGTAATTTTGTTTGTATCATTACCTATACCACATACATGTATGTATATTTAATATCTAATGTATATATGACATTCATAAATCTAATCACACACACACACACACACACACACACACACGCAAGTATATATTATGCTTCTTTTAAAGCAGTGTATACTGCCATTCCAAGATGTTTTGGAATGTTGAGATAATAGTATGCCCTGGTGAATGACATCCCTTTACTGATAGCCTAATTATACCTACCATCCTCTCCTTCTGTCTCTTATCTGGATGTTGTAATTAAAATGACCTTCTCCAGTCCCCCTCTCTGCTCAGTGATCAGCCCACGAACCAACCTGGCTATACATATCTATTACCGAAGAGTAAAAATCTGATGCTAGGACAGAATAAATATATTTTGAGTACAGTGAAATCTATTATTTGCTCATTGCTACTTTCCCAGTTAATAATTATTATTCCCTAGTTTTCAAAATATGAAAAATTCTTTTTACCTTCCTGGTGATCACTTTTAGAAAACATGCAGCTTCTAGAATAGGAGGGGTTGGAGAAGTCGATTTTAACCATTCAGGCACATACACCCAGATGCACATACCAAACACTATTTCATCAATCAGCTCAATGTCATTGGCAATTTATTTGACTCACACCATGGCCAACCACTGCCAGCTCCAACTGGCTACTGCCTTTATTTATGTTTTGAGGACCCAAGACCTTTTTATTAATGTTTCCCATTAATCTCAGATGTTTCACATCATATTGAGGACAGGAAAATATATTGGATCAAATTTAAAACTATCTTTGAACTCAGTGGTTGAGTCTGCTAAGCCAAATCGTTTTCGGTTAGCAAAGTAGCTTGGGAATGCTGGTTAGAAAACTCAGAAGCTTTCTTAGATGTTAGTTCTTTGTGGGAGAAAAGAGAAGGAAATCTCATCTTCAAGATTTAAGTCTAGGGATATCACAAGTACAACATGTTTATTTAAATTTTTTAGTGAGTGAGAAGAATCACCTATTGAAGATGTTTTGCTCTTTACACATATATAGTCTGTTTTTCTTTTTTAAATTTAACCCTATCGCATACTAGAGAACCTAGGATATTTGTAAAGATCACATGCTTGCTTTCTTTATAGGATATCTTGGTAATAAAATAATTCCTAATTAGAATTATGAGACAAAAGCATATTAAGGTTCTAATAGTAGTTTATGAATATTTGTAAAAGCTTTTCACCACAATTCCTTGGAGAATAGTGCTGGAATTAACCATAACTGTAAAATAAGACATTTATTCTGATGCACTTTCACCTTTCTTCCAGTCCTTTTTATTCTGCACCAGGTAAACCTATCCTGGGACCCATCCCTCAGCCTTGCAGCTCACAGCAATAATCCATCACTTTTAAAGTGAACAGTGTTTATTGCAGCAAAACTAAGACGTTGTTAATCCTCCTTTGATCTGTATGACACTTTTAAACATCCCTAATCTCTGATGACTTCCTCTTCCTTCAGGTATTAGAAAATTTTTATTTTTTAAATACTTTTTCTCACTCCATAGGCAAGAAAAAGAAACATTGATGACTATTTTTTCATCGCCTAATCATAAACCCAACCAAATAATCTTTAAACCAAATATGTACTTGACCAAAATTTGTCCTTTAAATTTTAATTTCCAATTGTGGTAATGTAGAGTTTTAGCCTCTCTTAAATATATATATTGTTATTAGAAAATATGTGGGGAAGTGTTTTGAGGATAAAGGACCCCTGGCATTGCATGTTTAATCCATGGGTAAGTCCGAAGGTATTACTGACATGGAAACTGGAAGGGTGTTGTGGAGAAGGCAAAATCTCCCCAAGCCCCCCTTAGGATAACAGGCTAGTCACAGG
>NW_011888785.1:18477159-18478843 GCF_000151845.1 Pteropus vampyrus | reverse complement strand
AACATCGTTATTATACTAGAGAAGTAAAAGTGCAATTTACCTTAGTAAAAGAAGAAAATATGAAAATCCTGAAAACAGTAAAGAAAATATGCTTAAAAAATTTTCAATTAATCAATGACAATTAGAAGATACATAATACATTAATGATATATAACAAAAATTATACTCTGGTGAACCTGAGGTAAATGCAAATATAATAATGAAATACATATATGTGTAAATGTCATTAAACAACATGATGCTACTTTCAGGATTTTTTTCAATTAAAAACTTCAAAATTGCCATCTGAGAATGCCCTACCTGAGAACTATGATAAAAGTGAAAACTGAAGTAAAATAAATAGTATGTAGGAAATTTTACGGTTTGTAAAAATATATGTAACATATCCATAGTGAACAATGTTTATAGTCAAATGTAATTAAGGTTATTATTATTAAAACAGAAACAGCATTTCTTGACTGTCTAATGGGAACTCAACTAGGAATTTTGTATGCCATATTTTTTTATTGGAACACTATAAAATAGGTAAAAATTTAATTGAGTTTCAGGGAGTTTAAATAGACAGAGTCAAATATTATCCAGATAACAAGTGAATCTTGGCAAAATTGGATTGGTGCTTTAAAATCTGTGTTTTCCATTATGCTACTGCTAATTCCTACTAGGAAGAATTGGATTTGTACGTTGGCTGATGAAAATCTTTCCCCTTCTTATTTTCCTGAAGTCTGTCTCTTTTTCTTCTTTCCCTCAATCATGACAGACCAGGCTTAGTTTATAAAAACCTCTTGGACCTAAGGCTTTTTCGTTCTATCCAGTCTTTGAGGGTGTGCCTGGTCACTTTTTTTCCCCTTGAACAGGTACCTTGAATGCCTCTCCTGTCACATTAAATCTAAACTTCTCTTTTCAAACCCTCTACAATTTGGTTGCAACTAATTTAGCTGGATTTATTTTCCCCTACTTCCCGTCCCCTCTAAAGAGTCTAGGCTTCTTGAATTCAAGTGAACCTGTTGCTTCAGCATCTTTGCTTTTGTTCACAGTTATCCTCTTAACCAAAATGTCATTTATCCAGTGACCAAATCCTAGGCGTTTTTGTTGACTCCAGGTGATCCTACCTTCTCTATCATTGAGCTCTCTTACCACGAGGTAGGTCTATTACAGTCCACTGACCTCCTCTCTGCTCTACTCTCTTGTTGCACTGAGCAGAATTCTATCTCATGTTTTCTGTTAAGTTTATGTTTTTAATCACTTCAAGAGGCTGTAACGTCCTTGGAAATGCAGACAATGATTTCTTCTTCTTTTTTTTAATAACAGTGCTTAGCACATAATCCAGTTTCCAGATGATATCAACATGGTGCTTTATTTAGCTCTAATGAAATCTTTAAAATAGAATATAAATAATCCAGAAGTTGTAAAATATATACCATTTAAAAATATTTAAAATGGGATGTGGAATAAATGTTGATTAGAGTGGAATATTAGAGATAAGAACTTAAAAATAAATAATTTAGACAGAAAATATCACAATGAGTTTCACTTTGAAAACATCATCTGAGGTAGTACAGGGAATTACATGGATGTTTTGGAAAATATAATGTTTAAACAAGACAAAGAGTAATGAAATTATTTATAAATATTGATTGATAAGAACTGGAAACTATTTAAATGCATCTAAATCTAGTGACAATTC
>NW_011888785.1:18469220-18476754 GCF_000151845.1 Pteropus vampyrus | reverse complement strand
TGTTTAAACAAGACAAAGAGTAATGAAATTATTTATAAATATTGATTGATAAGAACTGGAAACTATTTAAATGCATCTAAATCTAGTGACAATTCACCCTCTATCTTAATTAATTTTTTTCTCTACCATCTCCTAAATACACCACTTAAATTCTTTTTTCCATGTCTTAACGTATGCAGCTGTGCCGACTATCTTACACTTCCTTTCCACCAGTCCCAATTATACTCATGCTTCAATACATCAAGGCCAAAGGCCAATCTGTTGGCTATGTGCAAGCAACATTATGTTAAGATGGTAGAAATGTTGGCAGATTCCTGGGATATTCAGGAAGCAGAATAGAAAAGATTGAGTGGTTTGGCACAGGGGTTTAGGGATCAGGGGATGACAAAGATGACGTCTAAGTTTCTGGCTTTTGTAGCTAATGGATGTTACTACCATTTACTACTATAAAAATCTTTGGAGGTATCTTGTTTGAAGAGAAACAATGATGTGTGTTCTGGACATGAACAATTTAAAGTGCTCATGATATGTCTTATTCATGCGGTCTCATTGGGGTTATATCACTCGCAAAGAGGTGTAAATTGTTTATTGGGTGGTGAAAAATATATTACTATTCAAAAGCACAAAGCACAGAAATGCATATAATACATACACAAATATATAGTGTATATATATATATGGCATTACAATTTAATAGGAGACAAATAGGAAAAAAATGTCTATAAGGCACCTATAAAAGTAGACCATGAATAAAAAGGATCAAAGATATTAAAGAAGTATGATGGAACTCTGAGAATGTGCCTGAGATGTGTGTGTGTGTATGTATGTATACACACACATATATGGACTCTTCTCCATCTCTCTCTCTCTCTCTCTCTCTCTCCCTCCCTCCCTCCCTCCCTCCCTCTCTCCCTCTCTCTCCCCGCTTCCTCCCCTCTTCCCCTATCTAGCTACCCACCCACTCATCCACTCATCCATACACCCACCCACCCAACAATCTATGAGTCAGTATACAAACAAGAATTGAAGGCTTGTATAAAGTGGAATTCACCGAATCCAGTGATTTCTAACTCTGGCTTTGCATTAAAATAATTTGCTGAGCCTTCTCTTACCTGGACTGCCCAAAAAGCCAGATCAAGACTCATCTCCTGTACAAAGCTCTCCTTGATTTTCTCTTCCTCTGAAAACCTATAGAATTTATCATCTGTAACACATACATATTTCATCTGTTTATTTTAAAATGATTTTTAAATTGAGTTATAATTTACATACCATAAAATTTACCCTTTTAGAGTGTACAATTTAGTGGTTTTAGTATATCCACAAAGATGTACAATCATATTTTGATTACCTGCTCTTCACAACATTGGTGAGAAAGGGAGTCTCACCCTAGGGCTGTGGGTATGGCCAAACACATGACACCTGACACTGGACAGATGAGATTGACAGCAGCATGCTACATAGAGCTACATAGGAGCTGTACTCAGGAACAGAGTGAATAAGCAGGGGCTGTGGGAGGTAGGCTTTGTATCAGAGTGGAGTGATCCTTGGATGAGAATGTGATTGTTTTGTTTGAATAATTTTACAGACTGGTAGGGAACTGAAAACTTAAGAATAAGCAAGAATTTTGCCTGGCACCCAGGATGAGGGGGGTTGTTTGGCTAGGAAACCTTACCCACAGGGGTAGATGGGAAGAGAATGGCATATAGTTGGGCTCTTAGAGCAATATCCTATATCTCATTTCAAATGTCAAGACAGTACATTAAACCTTTATAATATTGAAACACAAGCATCACCACTTTTGATTTCTAGCATATTTTTATCCCTTCCCCCAAATTCCCCATGCCAGTTATCCCATTCCTCCATATTCCTCCTTTCCTCAGACATAGGTCAGACATAGGCAACCACAAATCTACTTTCTATCTCTGTGGATTTGCTTTTCATGAACATTCTTGATTATGGTAACTTTACAGTAGGTTTTGAAATTGGGATGTGAGTTCTCCAACTTTGTTGTTCTTATTCAAGATATTTTTGGCTATTCTGGGTTCCTCACATTTCCACATAAATTTTAAAATCAGTTTGCCAATTCCTGAAGATAAACCACCTGGGATTTTGAGAGGGCTTGTGTTGAATCTGTGGATTAATTTGGGGGAATATTACCTCTTAACAATGTTAAGTCTTCCAATCCACAACTGTGAAATGTCTTTCCACTCATTTAGATCTTCTTTAATTCCTTTCAACAACATGTTGTAATTTCCCATATGCAAGTCTTGTAGTTTTTTAAAAAATATGTTCTTAAGTATTTTACTATTAACGCTATTATAAATAGAATTTTTTTAATACTTTATTTTTTATTTATTATTCTTTTTTTTCTCCCATCTATCTCTCCCCTCCCCTCCTCCACCTTCTGGTTACCTCTAGTCCATTATCCATGTCCATGAGTCTGTTTGTTTGTCCTGTTCATCTGTTGCTTTTAGATTTATATCGCATATATCAGTGATATCATGTTATTTTCATCTTTTTCTGTCTGGCTTATTTTGCTTAGTATGATTATTTAAAGGTCCATCCATGTTGTGGCAAATGGCAGTATTTCATCTCTTCTTATGGCTGAGTAATATTCCGTTGCATATATGTACCACAGCTTCTTTAGCCAGTCATCTATCATAGGACACTTTGATTGCTTCCATGTCCTGGTCATTGTGAATAATGCTGCTATGAACATCGGTGTGCAAATATGTTTTTTGGATATGGGTTTTCAAGTCTTTGGGGTAAACTCCAGTAGTGGGATAGCTGGATCATATGGTAGATCAATTCTTATTTTTTTGAGGCAGGTCCATACTGTTTTCCATAGTGGCTGTACCAATTTGCAGTCCCACCAGCAGCGTATAAGGGTTTCTTTTTTCTCCGCATCCTCTCCAACATTTGTTATTACTTGTCCTGTTGATTATAGCTATTCTAACAGGTAGGAGATGGTATCTCATTGTGGTTTTGATGTGCATTTCCCTAATAGCTAGCGATGTTGAGCATCTTTTCAAATATTTGTTGCCCATTTGTATGTCCTATATGGAGAAATGTCTGTTCAGGTCCTCTGCACATTTTTTGATTGGATCATTAAAAATGAATTTTTAAAAATTCATTTGCAGATTGCTCATTGAAAGTACAGTAAAATACAATGGATTTTTGTATGTTGATTTTGTTTCCTAGTGGTTATACATATATGGTTTTTGGAGGGTTCTTTGGCTTTTTCTGTACACAAAAATCTGAGCTTTTTCAATATACAAAATTATGTTATCTGTGACTAAATTTAGTTTTATTTCTTCCTTTCCAAAATGAAAAAAAAAAGATTATTTGCAAAGGTTTAAAAAATTTTATATGTCTCCTGTGGATATCCCATTTTTAAAGTCTCCTGAGTTAAGTCTAAAGGGTAGCCACAGTTAAAAGCTGCTGACCTGGGGAGAGGCATAATAATGAATAAGGGTTCTGTGACTAATCTTTGTGGAACTAGCTCCCAAAGAAATTGGTATAGAGGATAATTCAGAACACCAACAAATAGGGTGTTTTCCCAGCGGAGGCAAGAAAAAAATGCCAATAAGAAGCTGAATTTTACAGTTTCTGATTATGCTGGGAATTTGAAGAATGTCATAATAATATTCATTGGATTTAATAAAATGGCGAGTATTGGTTTTCTTAAAGCTGTTTTTTTTAAAAAAATGAGGCATTGAAACAGATTAGAGTGGGTTGAGGAAGGAATTGCAGTTAGAAACTTGTGACAATGAATATAGACAACTTCTGTGAATTGCAATACTCTTTGTAACATAATAAATTATAGAGAATTTCCTAACAAAAGATTAATATTTGCTTAGTTTAAAGTAGTACTATCAGTAAGACCTTCATCTTTACACTTTCTAAATCTCAGCCTTTATCTACAAGAGGAATTGAACAGATTGGAGAGAATGACTGACTGCTATACCCTATAGTACCCTACAGATAAGACAGGGAAAGAGGCAGGACTTTGGAAGAGGAAGGACACTGGGTAGTAGAGAGGTTAACATATCTTAGAGTAGGGGATGAGAAGAAAGTGAAAATAAAGATCTGGAGCCATGGTCTCTGGCCATGATATGTGACTATCCCTCAGCAGATGGTAATTAATGGTGAAATTTCTTTAATGACTAAATCTTAGTGAAAGACTTCTTCCTGAAGTAAAGGAAGTCTCTCTCATCTTTTAATTTTTTTTAATTAGCCTTTTCTCAAATATTTTCACATGTCACAAGAATCTCCAAACCCCATGAGGAAGAAAACACTTTAAAAGTTGCTGAAATTCTGCAGGACTGATAAATTACATCTACTTAAAAACATAATTCTCCCTTGAGTGTGTCTTAGTGATACAATTTTGCCCTTAGTAGAATAAATCAGAGATGGTTTCAGACATTCTAGGAACTAAAAAATTTTCTCTCACATACCTTACTTGAAAATGTACCTCGACAGAATAAGGAAAGAGAGAAAGAAAAGTAAAAGAAAAACAAGAAAACAAACCAAGGAAAAGGAAGACAAGAGCTAGTGAATTTTTTTGCCTAAATGCAAGTGTGTCCTAGAATGGAATTATAAATTTGAAGGTAAATTTAAACTTTTGATAGATATTGACAATTGTCTCTCAAGATTATTGTAAGATTTTTACTATCATCAATAGTTTATGAGATTGCATCATATTTTTTTTCATGTGCTAGACAAACCTAAATATTAGGGCTATTTTAATGTTTGCAGATATGTTAGATAATTATTTTACTTCATTTGAAATTAATTTTGAGTGAGGTTGAGCATTTTATTTTATATAGGTTGTCTAATTTGTATTTTTTTCTTGAAAAGTCATGTATAATCTTTTGTCTACTTCTGTTGGATTGACATTTTCTTACTGATACGTAAAAGCATTTGTAAATAAAGAAAACATCACTTGGTTGAATATATATTTAAAACTCTTTAATAATTTCTTTTTTTGTATTCATTTTCTTTCTTTTTAATATAATGTTTTGTTTTGCTATTTCAAAGTTTAAAATATCATACAGCCAAATTTATAAAATATATTAGAGCAACCTAAGGTCAGACTAAGTAGAAGCAGCTTACATATGAGCCAAATCAAGAAGGGTAGTTTTATCTAAATTTTTGTTAAATGTGATAAGAGAATATTGATTAAAAATTAACTTTCCACTTTTAATATGGTGATCAGAAATTTGCTTCTTTTGTAATTCTTACATCTATTAATCCTTATAGTGTTCTAATATTTATTACATTAATGGCCAGTGAACTTTATTTTAATTGAAAATTCCTTGAACATTAGGGTATTTAGTTAGGTAAATTAATAGAAGCACAGTAACATTATTTAGTTGAAGATTTGTATCACCGTTATCTAACCATTCGACAAAGGACATCTCAAAACATTTTTCTCTCATTGTAAAATGTACAAAATTGATCTTTCCATTTTCCAAATAGTGTTTTAAAGATAAAATAAAAATATCTTTATAATTATTAAAGTATCATAGAGACATTTTAAATTATAACAGCAGTGATAAAATAATTCTCAATGCAGTATAAGGTTTTTGTTAAAAGGAATGAATGGATTGTGTTTAGAGAGAGAATTTATAATAAGCTATTTTTTATACAACTACCTTTTGTCATATAAATAATATTTTTTGAACAATGAAAACCCAGATCTGAATAAAGATTTCAGTCTGTAATCATGAATGCACCAGGAGAATATATTGCCTATTTAGACTCATGGAAACAGTGGTTTCTGAATATTTTCTCTGCCAGGTCCCTGGGACATACTAGATTTTCTATCAATATTTGTCAGGCAGCTTACCTATCTTACTGCTTCACAAAGAAAGTTTCTGAGTTCAAGGCATCTAAACATGTTTTAGAATACTCATTGATTATTGAGGAAACATTAAAATGGTTTATGTTAAAATGATTTATTAATTATTAAATGTTAAAATAATAAACAAAATGATTTCCTCATTAATCCATCTATTATTTGGGGAATGCAATTGTAGGGCACTTCATAATAGGGAAAAAAAAAGCAAGAAAAAAAGAAATTAGTAAACTTGGAGTTTTCTGTTTTCAAAAATGGACTTGGATTTTTTTTTATTATGGATTCTGGTCCTTTGTGAAGATATTAGTCTTGACAAAAAAATTAAAATTACTAAATTATTGCGTACACCTTATGTTGTAGCTGCTTGCCAACTATACAAATCCCCCCTCATCTGTGGGGAATACTCTCCAAGACCCCCAGTAGATGCCTGAAACTATAGATTGTACCGAGCCCTATATATACTATGTTTTTTCCTATACGTAATACCTATGACTTTAATTTATAAATTAGGCACAATATGAGATACAGCAATAGCTAATAACAAAATAAAAACAATTATATACTATAATAAAAGTTATGTGAATATGGTCTCTTTCTCAAGATATTTTATTTTACTTTACTCACCCTCTTCCTCTTGTGGTGATGTGAGATGATACAATGCCTGCATGATCAAATAAAGTGAGGTGAATAATAGGCATTCTGACATCTTAGGGCTGCTATAAGAGGAACTTGAAATATAAGCACTGCAAAACCAGACAGTTGATCTGATATCCGAGAGCTACTAAGTGACTAACAGGTGAAGGGCTTAGGGATGATTCACATTCTAGGTAGAAGGGAGCGGGAAGATGCAAGCTTTCATCATGCTACTCAGAATGGTATGCAATTTAAAACTTATGAATTGTTAATTTCTGGAATTTTCTACTTAATATGTTTGGAGCACAGATAACTGCAGGTAACTGAAACCTCAGAAAGTGAAACCATGGAGAAAGGGGGTCTATTGTATGTTGAATAGCCATGTAAAGAAACAATTATAATCATCTCTCAGTGAAGAACATTAGCATTTGTTTTAGAAGAGCTTTTTGGTAGAAAAAGTAGCTAATGTAGAAATTTAAATATTTTCATCTCAATAAAACATAAACAAAGCCCTAACTCTGAATCTACTGTCCCTTTCACAAAGAATAAGCCTCCGTTGGAGGAAACACAACAAAGCTCATGAACACTTTTTCTTTCACAGTCATTTAAGGTCTTCATTTTAAGAATTAATACTAGCACAACTCTTCATTAAAACATGTCCTCAAAATAATTTTTAAAATGTTTTTTTTTTTTCCCCCTAGAAAAGCAGAAGGAAATTAAAAAAAAAAAATTACTCTGGAAGAAAAGCATGATAGAGAAACACAGAGAGAAAAATCTTTGGCTAGCAACCTTCTCAAGTTTTAGGATGTCTAAGAAACCTTAAGAATATTATAAGCATTATTTAAAAGGATTATTTTGAGGTCCCACTGTCAGAGAGTCTAATCCAATTAGGATGGGACCAGGAAACTCCAAGGATTGCATCAACCACACTTTCGGAAACTTTGAAAAATAATCTTTTTTCTGTATCTTCTGTGTAGGTAGAGTTAGAGACTTGCCGTTTCTTCTTCTTGTACATACAACTAGACGAGATTTCAGGAA
>NW_011888785.1:18465602-18469170 GCF_000151845.1 Pteropus vampyrus | reverse complement strand
CTTAATATGTTTGGAGCACAGATAACTGCAGGTAACTGAAACCTCAGAAAGTGAAACCATGGAGAAAGGGGGTCTATTGTATGTTGAATAGCCATGTAAAGAAACAATTATAATCATCTCTCAGTGAAGAACATTAGCATTTGTTTTAGAAGAGCTTTTTGGTAGAAAAAGTAGCTAATGTAGAAATTTAAATATTTTCATCTCAATAAAACATAAACAAAGCCCTAACTCTGAATCTACTGTCCCTTTCACAAAGAATAAGCCTCCGTTGGAGGAAACACAACAAAGCTCATGAACACTTTTTCTTTCACAGTCATTTAAGGTCTTCATTTTAAGAATTAATACTAGCACAACTCTTCATTAAAACATGTCCTCAAAATAATTTAAAAAATTTTTTTTTTCCCCCTAGAAAAGCAGAAGGAAATTAAAAAAAAAAAATTACTCTGGAAGAAAAGCATGATAGAGAAACACAGAGAGAAAAATCTTTGGCTAGCAACCTTCTCAAGTTTTAGGATGTCTAAGAAACCTTAAGAATATTATAAGCATTATTTAAAATGATTATTTTGAGGTCCCACTGTCAGAGAGTCTAATCCAATTAGGATGGGACCAGGAAACTCCAAGGATTGCATCAACCACACTTTCGGAAACTTTGAAAAATAATCTTTTTTCTGTATCTTCTGTGTAGGTAGAGTTAGAGACTTGCCGTTTCTTCTTCTTGTACATACAACTAGACGAGATTTCAGGAACATCCTTACGCACCTGTGGCCACATAAGTGAATTGTAGCCAATAGAATGTGAGTGGAAGGCAATTATAAGTCTTGGCTCATCATCAGCCCTCAACACACTTGTCCAGCCTCTTTTCCCTTTTTAAGCTTAACTACATGGTGGTGACCACAACAGAGACCTTGAAAGTCAACAACAACAACAAAATATACAGAAAGAAACATTTCACCTAAGCTGGTGGTTCACCAACTTCAGCACACAGACACATCATCTTGTGTGCTTACTAAACCTGTAGATTCTCAAATCACAGGTTTGATTCTCAAATACCTTTGAACTATATATCTTTATATTTTCTTTTAGAAGAAAGTAGCATTATAGATCACAGGAAAAGGGAATTGGATCTCGAGAAATCATCTAGTTCAATTCAGATTCAAATGAAGACAGATATCTAATCTTACTCTTTCTCAACCACTTTATCTCAAACTCAATAATACTAGCTACTCCAACCATTCCCCTAAGGTATTATGTCATATTTCTATAATGATTTCTTTGGATCTTTTTCTGAGTCCTCTCCTTATTTTTTATGTGATTTAAAAATAGAGAAAATACAACACCCTGATAAATGTCAATGCAGAGTATTACAGAAAAATAACTTGGGTTTTACAGAAATATACTTTATAGCATATATTTTAAACACAGGACATTATTCAATTTCCTAAAGGTACCAGAGACTTTCAAATGTGAAGTGCATGTAGTACCTTTGTCATTTATTTGACATTTATGTGCTTAATTTAAGTGAATTGTTTTGCATCTTTTAAAAAATAACTTTCAATTTTTTCCTCAAAGTTTTAAAAATATCTATGATATTATATATATCTATATGGCCTTGATGTTTTCCTGTCTAATGGTTTCCTGTTTGCATGTTGAGGAATTGTTACATACTCAGGCAGCAGTGTGGCATTTTATATAAATTTAATATTTGAAATAACCATTTATGTTTCATAACATGACAGATGAAGAAACAGGGTTTAGATGTAAAAACATAATTGCTCAATATCATTCACCTAGTAAATTGCATTGCAATTTAGCATTCTTTCATATTCTTTTGTCTATAAAACATTAAAGCTTGTGAGAACATCTTTTATAATTAACAGCTTTCTAGAGATACTTCTTATTTTACTATGGAACAAATTTTCATCAGAATGCTATTACCATTGAGTAGAATTTGCCATAGAGGCAGTCTACAATTATGTTTATTAGTCTTATCCATTGAATCAGGGTGCATACATTTCCTTCCTAGAAGGATAGTAATAATAATTTTCTCTTAATGCTTTTTTACTTTGAGCTCAAAGTGTTCTTGAATACATTGCCAACTAAATCCTCCCATTAATCAATACAGAAGAGAAAGCATTTCAATGTATATATAATTATATCCCTACCTCAAATGCAGTGTTCGATTTCTAGTTACCCCATTATTTGGTGACTTTTGTTTTTGAGTAAAATCCAAAATTTATGTTTATGTATTTAGGACCCTACGATCAAAGTGAAAATAGTTGGAGATCACCTTACATTACCTGTCATCTTTTCAGGACAAAACTTTTTGGCTTTGAATAGAAATTATCTTCTTTTTTTCTTCAATAGAGTATTGAACTGTTCATGGTTTAGAATCAAAGTCTCTAAATGAGATCACTAGCATGCATACAATGCTAATTCATCTTTTCTCATAAAACAATGCAGGGTTTTATCTGTGGCTGCTGCTGTTTCAGTGAGGTATTGATCTGATTTTGGTTGAACAATATAGTACTGGAAAAATTTAGTTAAAAAGATGAACATATCAGATAATTCATTACGACTGTATATCATTTCTGTTAGAGAATTTGGTCTCTCCCTTGAATAGTCTCTTTCTTAAGTCAGACTGTATTAAAAATGCAGAAGTACAAAATGCAAGTAGGGGCAATTTTATAACATACCAGATATGAGGAAAAATCTATTGAAGAGAATAGGTCTATTACAAATTACATCTCTTGTCTACCTCTTTCAGAAATTAGATTTTTAGTTTTCATAAGCTTTCTGAAGATTACTCACCAGAATATCTAAATTGTTTTTTCAAAGTTAAATCTGTAATATATAAAAACCATCTAATATGCATGTGTTTATATCTGATGAAACATTATAATGAAATTGGAAATTAATCCCCATATAGCGTATGCAATAAAATGATGTATTATTAATTACATTAGCACCCAGATCACTAAGACAATACAATGATTTTTATTGAATTTCTAAGTTAACCTTTTGCTGTGAAATTTATTACTGAAGAAAATATTTAGATGGAAAGTCTAAATGTAATGGTCTTGTATTTGTCTTTCCTTGAGGCATTTTGTTAATTTTCCATTAATCGTAAATATATACATATCTTCAATTTGACCATAAAGTATTAGAGGAATTTAGAGGATAGGTTAGTCCAAACTTTAACATACATATTTATAGGATTGTTGATACAAATAAGAGAACAGTTATAACATGCATTTATTCTAAAATTATAACTAAAATTTGAGAGGTTTTGTGGTGAAGATAGAGGGATCAGGGATAATTCTTTCCAAAGGTGTTTCCCTGATTTGGGGGAAAGGGGATTTTTAAGTGTGCATAGGTGTCCACGTTATGCTTGTTAATAGATACGTTTCCTCTGGGCCATTAGGTATGACCTGGGTATTTGCTGTTGTCTTCCCTATGAAAACCCAGGTGGTAAAGGAAATTGCCCTCTCCTTTGACAGTTGAATAAATTTTGACATGAACTACATTCAGTGGGGGATCCCCTCCACTCTCCTAATATCTCAGAGGGCTC
>NW_011888785.1:18453514-18464697 GCF_000151845.1 Pteropus vampyrus | reverse complement strand
CTAAATGTAATGGTCTTGTATTTGTCTTTCCTTGAGGCATTTTGTTAATTTTCCATTAATCGTAAATATATACATATCTTCAATTTGACCATAAACTATTAGAGGAATTTAGAGGATAGGTTAGTCCAAACTGTAACATACATAATTATAGGATTGTTGATACAAATAAGAGAACAGTTATAACATGCATTTATTCTAAAATTATAACTAAAATTTGAGAGGTTTTGTGGTGAATATAGAGGGATCAGGGATAATTCTTTCCAAAGGAGTTTCCCTGATTTGGGGGAAAGGGGATTTTTAAGTGTGCTTAGGTGTCCATGTTATGCTTGTTAATAGATACATTTCCTCTGGGCCATTAGGTATGACCTGGGTATTTGCTATTGTCTTCCCTATGAAACCCAGGTGGAAACGGAAATTGCCCTCTCCTTTGACAGTTGAATAAATTTTGACATGAACTACATTCAGTGGGGGATCCCCTCCACTCTCCTAATATCTCAGAGGGCTCTCATGAGTCTTAAAATCCTCCAAGTCTCCTGTGACTGAAACTTTCTTCTTGCACATTTCACTTACCTTGTCTCTTCTGTGACTCTTCTTGTTTCTACTCCCTGTAAATTCAGAAAATTCATTCAAGCTGTGTACTCACACAAGACATGGTTTTGTATGGCAGTCTTATTAAATATTCTTGTTTTTAGAGTTTGAGGCTACCATAGTCTTTTCACTGGCATTTTTGTTTGCATAAATTTCCCTCTCTCCTCCATATCTCACGTGAAGTCACAGTTTTCCTCTTCCTTCTATCTATCTTGCTGCATTCATCTCTGCTATCATTTCTCTGATTCTAATCAGACATGTTTAGCTCTCTATTTATTTTCTTCCAGATCTATCTCGTGAACCAAAACTTTTGAACTCTGTAAGAGATAGTTTGCCAGACAAAAGTCAATTTGTTGCTTTGGAAGGAAATATTGCTTGTTCTTTAGTAGAAGAAGAATTTACTTCAATTAGTTGTGTCAAATGGCAGTAGTTAAATTACTTGAGTATGACTCTTAGTTCTACGTCCCTAAAATTTCAACTAACTTAAAATGGGCATTGTATCATATCTGCTCCCGTGGGTTTGTAGTGCAGTTTAAGTGGGCACATACACAGATGAAGCCTAGTGCATACCTGACACCTAAGCACTGCTCAATAAATGTGAGTTCCCTCCCTTTTCCCATCCATAGGTAATCCCTCCACCTTCCACCTCTCATATTCTATCTTTTGACTCCCTATTTTGCTGCTGGGCGGAGTTCCTATGTGATCTTCTGACCCATGAAACCACAGATGTTCTATGTGATCATGTTTTACCTCTCTGCTTATGAAACTCCACTGATTACCTGTAAATATGGAGTCCAAATTTCTTCAGATGGACCTGAAAATCTCTCATACATAGATTTTATTTTATTTACCTCTTTATTTACTTTTTCTCTTTCCTTTCACACAACTCATTTTGTAACCACGATGTACTGTAATCAGCTGTTTCTAGGATGTGCCATTCACTTTTATGGCTAAAGATGCCTTTTCAGTCAGTCACCAACTCATCACCTACTGATGGCACCTCCCCACTTTAGCTTTTTATAACACCCAGGAACATAACAATTGGCTCTTTTTCTGAGTTTCTAGAAGAACTCTTTATACACTTACTGTAATGGGTTATTATTTACTTAGTTGTCTATCTCTTTCTATATCATGACTTTTTATACCATGTATCTTAAACCATGAAATATGTTTTAGTCAATCTTTTAGCTTAACATTGAATCTCAGAGAATCATATGCTATTGTCACTATTGTTATTATTGACATTATAACCTGGAATGAACAGTAAGCCATGATTTAATAATGTTACTGATAAGTATTCCCATGTGGGGCTTATGATTCCCTCCACACTACACTTCTGTGGAGAATTATAATTCTATTTTGGGTGACACGACTTCCTTCTGTTATTGCTTTCTCATTTCAGGTAATATTGGAAGCTCCTGCTCTTCTGGGCTCACTGGAGAAGAAATATCTTTAATTAAGTCTCACAAAGTGAGAAAGACTCTCAAGTATAATTTAGGCCACACACCAGCCATATAATTGAGTGATCAAACTATTCACAGTATCCTATGGTTAATCAACCTCTAAACCCATCTTTTTATCTCAAAATCATTTGATTGGTTTATAAATGATTATGTTCACAATATCTAATTGTGATACCAGACAAAATATTTAAACTCTCTTTACTATTGTCATTTCACTTCCCACCTAGACACTGAAACTAAAAAAAGTAAAAAGACAGCACATGCACCAGATTCTAAATCCATTTTACCTTAATACATTTTTGCCCTCAGACGAGCATGGAATGCATCAGCTCCAGGCCCCACTTCCGAGGCGCTCATTCTCTGGAATCCCCTGTTGCTCTTGCGGACAGTAGGCAGCAACATCATCATACCAGTCCTTAAGAAACACGAGCCCTTTCCATAAACCCCATTTGTGAATATTGATCATGATTATATTATGCTAAGTTTATGTTTTAAAGAGTATTAAAAAAAACTCCGTATATGTTCATTGCAAAAAAAGAGTATAGGTTTGTATTCATCTCATACATATCCTCCTCCCCTTTTTCCTTATTATATTCCTACTCAGTCTCCACAAACACACACAAAGCATTAATATTGTTAAGCGTTATATGCATGTATATATATATATACACACATATATATGTATGTGTATATATATATATATATATATATATATATGCATGTTCTTTAGAAAACACAGGAGTATTTATATAAGTGTGTGTGTGTGTGTGTGACTTGCTATTTTAATCAAAAAGGTAGAAAATTTTAATGTAGGTGCATACATGTCACATTTTCTTTATCAGTTCTATAGTAGTTCTATTGAAGGACACCATATTATCTAAATAAATTTTTAAAATTCAGCTTTATAATCTATTAATTAATAAAATGAATTAACATTGCCAATGATTTATATATTCATGATAATTTTACTCTATATTTACAGGTATGATTAATGCCAGAAACTGTAGAGCAACTAATGCATCTGAAGGATTTTATTTAAAATTAAAAAAAAAAATTATAAAAATATATGCCATGAGGAAAAACTGACACATTTTTCTGTTGCTATTGCAAGTTCTGTAATAAAAAAGATTTTATTGTTTTGGCCATGCTATGCTATTTGACTTATGGAGAGGTTGCATATTGTTCCCTAACCCTGTCTTTAATTGGAGAGAGAAGAATATTGCCACTTAAAATATAATAAAAACCATTTATTATAACCATTTATTATTACTATGGTAAACCTTAAAAAAGAAATTTATAATGATAATAGGTTATTTTTTAATAGATTTTGAATTAGGAGTGATTTTAGAAATTTTGCTATGGCACAATCAAATAGGTACAAAGGCGCTCTTCACAGATAATTACTATATTTTTGTCTAAACTCTTTTCAGTGTTATTTACGTAATTTTAACTTAGAATTTGAAAATTATTGGTGTGTGCGGTAGTAAATAAATTGTGTTTTTAGTATTTTATAACTGATAAATTTAAATTACATATTTCTCAAATAACAGCTTTTGCAAGTAAAATGCTAACCACATTTCTGCCTTTCATTTTTTACATGATGTTAACAATAAGTGAAATTAATTGAAGGAATAAACTTTCATATTTTTATAACAAGTATTTGTCAAATATAAGACTTTAACTTATAATTTTATGGAAACATGTTAAATATTTCAATGATCTAGTACAAAATTGATAATTTACCTTAATTTTTTAGTTGTAATTTTCTTTGTGAAAATGCAAGTACAAAGAAGCTATAGAGAATTTAAAGGAATTTGTAAAAACAAGTGTCTGATATATAGAAACCTATACTCCAGAAGAGGAGACAACCCATATATATAAGCTACAAAAAAGTGTTGTAATGCTATTCTCTTAATTTTTTTCTAATTAAAATAGTGACATTAATAACATCTTATTACTTAAAGTTTTTCCACTTCATTTATTTAAATCCACAATTGAGAAACTCAATATAATATTTATATCTAGGGATATGCTGCTTATTTAGAGATATGCTGACAAGTTTATCTAATATTCCATATCATTTCCCTATTTTAAAGCAAAGTGTCAGAATGTTCCATTTAATGTTAATTTACTTTCTACTCTGTGAATTTTGATATTTTATAAATATTTTAATAATTCTATAATTTATATACAATTTTTTAAAAATGGAAATAGACAAGGTATATATTTAACAAATACATATATCTCATTATTTTAAAATTAATTTTAAAGAGATTTATATCAAATAATTGGTTTATTTTTTTCAAAAAATAATAAAGTGATATAGATGACAAATGTTTAAAGTAATCCACTTCGGATAAGCATATCCAAAATGATTGATGACATATTTTTGAAAAACTTTTTAAAATTCTTGGCATAGGTGGCGAGAATGCAACTTTATTCTTTAAAGGTCAGAAACGATAATAAAATAATAATCCATATGATAAGCTAGTGCTGGAACTGATATTTACCCTGGAGGTATCTTTTGATAGCTTCTGACCCAGATTCTGGAGTGCAGTGACCAAAGTGCTTGAGGGATGTGAGACAAAACCTGGAACCTAAGCAAATAGGTCAAATCCGAAACCACCATTGAAACCCCATATAAACCCCACAGAAGGTAACATCCTCTGTAAACAAACCAGTTTTAAAAAAATTACTCTAACAAGGCAAACAATGAGAGAAGGGGAAAAAAATGTTTCCTTCCCCTAAGAATTTTTGACCACATCACAATCCTACATCTAAACAAGTAGAGTTTATCTATGTAACTATATCTATGCAGTTCAACACACACACACACACACACACACACACTCTCTCTCTCTCTCTCTCTCTCTCTCTCTCTCTCTGCCAAAACTATTCTAATTGATTCCAGTTAGTGATCCCAGTAATGTGTGTGTTGCCAGGAACAAAATGACAAAGAGAAAATATAAAACTTTAAGAGACATATAAGAGAAAGAGAACATTTCAGAGGGAGACTAGAGTCTAAAAAGTTAATATTAAAAGAAATAATGGATCAGAATTTGCAGCATTGATTAATGATGTTAATTTACCTTTACCGGAAGCCCAATGAACTCCAATCAGCATAAATTTTTAAAAAGTCTACAATGAGAACAATGACAATGAAGCTGTAGAACTTATAAAAGGGGCCAGAGAGAAAAGATGTTACATACAAAGGATTGACACTTAGAATGACAATGACTTTCCAACAAAAAAATGAAAGGCAGAAGATAGAATGAAAAAAAAAAAATGCTATTAAGCTAGAGATAGACTCTCCCCAAAACTATTTTTTATGAATGAAAATATTAAATCTTTACACAAAGATACAAACTTTGTAAATAAATTGAAAAAAAAAATAACACTTTCTAAGGCATCACATAATGTCTGTACTTCAAGAATAAAGAAAATTATCTGAGAGAGAAGGCTTAACATGCTAAAAACCAAAACCAAAACAAAACCAGAGATCAAAGAAATTAGAAAAAATATGTAAATTTAAATAAACACTGTATCAAACAATAATAACAATGGAGGCATTAAAGTTATTAGTAAGGTAGTTGGATATAACACATTATAAGGACCTTTTATTGTTAAGAAGATTGTAAAGATAGGCTTTTAAACTTTGTTCTGTTAAATTTTTACATTAAAACATCTAGGATAAATACTAAAAATGAATAACTATTAAACTAGTGGAGGTGAAAAAAAAAGTGGAATGGAAGGTAGATTAGAACTTTAACCAAAAGAAGGCGAAAAAGGGAAAAAAAATCAACTTAGGTAAACGAAGACCAATATGAAATTTAAAAACGATAATACAAGTGTACTAAACTAATGATTTCCATAAAGGTAAAAGAAATACATTCTTCAAGTAAAAGTCAGAGATTATCAGATTGAATTAAAGAGATTTATGTGAATGTTGTAATAGACACAATGTATAAAGACATATAAGTTTGAGTAAAAGTGGAAAATGATATAGTCAAATAAAATGGGTGCAGCTATTAATATGAGGCAAAATGGGCTTTAACTAAAATTTTGTTAAGAATAAATTCATAGTGATTAATATTTCATTTCACTGAGAAGAGAGAAGAATTACAAATGCATGTGTCCTAATAAAGCAGAGTCAATGCATTTAAATAAAAAATGGAGAGAACAGGATTAATAAAAGTTATGACATATCACAAGTAAGGATATCATGAGAAGGTTATAACATATAAAGATAACATGAAAAATTCAATTATATTTATTTATCATACAATATTTAATACTAAATATTTATTGACGATCTCTTACATGTTAAGCACTGTTCAACATGGTAGTGATACGCTGCAAACAACAAAGACAACAATCCCTAACTTTGAGAAGCCTATATTCTACTGCGGGGATGAGAGAGATAAGTCAATACAGTCATTTGTTACATAATGTCATTTGGTCAACAGATCACATATATGACTATAGTCTAATGAGATTATAATGGAGCAGAAAAATTCCTATCGCCTTGTGACATCATAGCCATCACAGCACAGCCCATTATTCATGTTTGTGATGATGTTGATGTAAAAACTATGCTGCCAGTCATATAAAAATATAGCACATGTAATTATGTATAGTACATAATACTTGATAATAAATGACTGTTACTGGTTTACATATTTATCACATTGTACTTTTTATCATTATTTTAGAGCGTATTCTTTCTACTATGAAAATTTTGCTGTGAAACAGTATGTTATGTTACTCCAGCAGCAGCCTCATACATCTTGTGTTTACTGCATTTCTTGATTGCATCATTTTCTCTTGTGTTTGATTTAATCTCATGTTTTGTACAGTAACATGCTGTACAATCTTGTAGCTGATGAAGAAATAATCTATACCATATAGCCTAGGTGTGTAGCAGGCTGTACCATTGAGGTTATGTAAGTATAAGATGTTTGCACAACAATGACATTGCCTAATGCCATATTGCTCAGAATGTTTTCTTGTCCTCAAGAGACACATATCTTGTGTGTTGATGAGAATTTTAAAAAATCAAAAAAGCACTATTTACAGTGACAGCAAAAGATTACTATGCATAGGAATAAATCAACATGTACATGAAATATTGTGTGGAAATATTATGTGTTGTGAATAAGTAGAATACCAGAAAGAACTCAATGCCCTCAATAATAACAGATAAATTGTGGTGTACTTTATGCATAGGAATTTATACAGTGGGATAATACAGAAAATGAAAAGGAAGCACCTAGAATTATATGTATCAACCTATATGACTCTGCAAACTGTAAGTCAAAAAAAAATGTCACAGAAGATTACATACAATATGGCCCCATTTATAAAATTTTGAAAAGGTTTAACTAAATAATAAATTGTTAATTACATCCTATGTCATAAAACTGTATTGAAATCTACTATATTCATGTTAGAATTAATGAAATCTAAACACTGACAATACTAGTTGCTGGTGAGAATGTGGAACGACATGAACTATCATTTGTGGCTGATGGGAATACAAAATGGCACAGCCAATTTGGAAAGCAGTTTGGCATTTTCTTACAAAGCTAAATATAGTCTGACCATGTGATCCAACTATCATGCTCCTAAATATTTACCTAATATATTTGAAAACTTATGTTCATACAAAAACCTACAGCAAATATTTATAGCATCTTTACATATAATTGCCCCAAACTGGAGGTAACTATTCTCCAATAGGTGAATTGATGAACAAACTCTGGTACATCCATATAATAAAATATTATTCAGTGATAAAAAGAAATGAGCTATCAAGCCGCAAAAAGACTTGTAGAAACCTTAAATGCGTAGTACTTAGTGAAAGTACTCAGTCTGATGCAGCTACATACTGTATGTTTCCAACCATATGACATTCTTGAAAAGGCAAAATTGTAAAGATGGAAAACAGATCAGTGGTTGTCAGCGGCTTGGGCAGGGTGGAGGGGAATGGGGATGAGTTGAATAGGTGAAGCATAGGGAATTTTTTAAAGACTAACATTATCCTGTATAATACGGAACTGGTAAATGTAAGCCACTAACACATTTTTTTAAACTTTTAGAACTGTATAGTACAAAGAGTGCACCTTAATGTATGCACATTTAAAAATTAATTAGGAGATCACAGTACCCACAACGAATGCAGAATGACAACAGAATCTAACTGTATTACAATGTGTAAAACCTCATTTGAGGAGGAATTAAGGTTTATTTTATTTACTTTAACTGATGTAAGTAGTTTAAGAAATTAGTGGAGATATAAGACTAAAAATCAAAGGAGCTACTATATACATAAATACCATATTCTTATTGGTAAAGTTGTTTCCCAAAGGAGTTTTGGTTAACAATTCTAAAACTACTATATTTGTGGATGGAGATTGAACAAATAAATAGGTGGAAGACAGTTGGTGGAAGCCAGGTTTTTCACTGTTGAAGTGGGAAATTACCGATGAGAGGTGGAAGGCTAGAATGACCCTGTGATTACGGATATAAGTTGGAGACATCAGTATGACTTCATGTTTAGCTTGATATAGATACAGGTGCATACATATAGAAATTTTTGTAGATACGTGTTTAGTGTACAAACAGGTTAGTGTACATACATAATATTCTAGCTCTGTTCTCTGAGAGGACCTAGAAGCAATGTCATCCAATGAGTAAAGAACACATCCAGCACCAGGATCTTGGTTTCTAATATCATTCTCCATTAAAAGAAACTAGATCTACTAGAAAAATGCCTGATTCTAGGGTGGGAAATATATAAGGCGAAACTAGAGCATCTTGTAATACTAGAAAGTAAGGAAGTGCTCAGTAAACAAAACAATTGGATATGTCAAAGGGTTACCGGAGCTAACTGAAAACGCTCACAGTGGTCAAAGCTGAAACAATTTTATCAACAAAATAAACTACATTGGATTATAACTGAAAGTATAAAATGAGTATCTAGAGTCTCTATTGGTATAAATAAATGATTGAATAATTAAATGAAGGAGGATAGACATATTTCCTGTGTAGAATTCCAAATAATTTATATAGAGACTGTCCGGTCAAAAGGATCATAATTCCTCACTCACTATGTGTGGGCTGCACATAGCAATTTCATTCATTTCAAAGATAGAGTATTTAAGAGAAAGAGGGTAGAGAGAGTACGTACAGTGGGGAAACCTGAAAAATACTACCTCGCCAGGTGATTAAGGTTAATATCATTAGTGATATATCATGTTCAGAGAATGTACCCTTAAATGATGTGCTGGGATAACACTATCTCTGTGTCTTCCTCCCAAAAACTCACTGCCCCAGTCTAACCATGAGGAACTCCAAATAAAGTATGGAGTTTAGTTTATAATAATTATCAAGACTGATTCATTATTTGTGTTAAGTAGATTGTACTAATGTAAGATGCTAATAACAAGGGAAATGGGTATGGAATGTATGGGAACTCTGTACTATCTCTGCAACTTTTCTGTAAATTTAAACTATTTTGAAATAAAAAGCTTATTAAAGTTGCACAGAAAGTCAGAAGAATATTAAACCCCAAATTCAAGATAGTGATTACCTTTGGCAGGGAGGAGAGAAAGAACGAGGTACATGGTGGAGCGGGCTTCATGAAGATCGGTAATAGTTTGTTAAGTGGGTGATATTTATATTTTTATTATTTTTAATACATATAATTCACAAACCTTTTGTGTATTTTACAACTTTTAAAAACAGTAACAACTTGTATACCTGAAACTAAGGTAAAATAATCTTGAATGTCAACTCTAATTGGAAAAAAAGAAAAGAAAAAATAACAATCTGAAGAGACATAGCACAGAGATGGAAGAAATTTTAAGGAGTGGGTAAATCAGAGAGGTTTTTTCTGAGAAGTAATTTTTAATTGGCCAATGAATTTCATTGGAATGCTATAGCTATAATTGATTTGGATTTGCAGATGGATAGGAAACTGCAATTGTGTTTTATGCCCAGTACTTTTATAAGAGGAAAGTTAGAAAGGTCATCTTTCACATGTGAATAATTTATTTGGCAAGAACTTTGAAAGGGTGTGCTCTGAGAATTATGCATATTCTCTTCATAAAAGCAAATAATCCTCATAGTGATAATAATAGCTATAATTTATTTATGCCTGTTATGAGCTCAATCACAAGTTGACTGCTTTCCAACTTTTGACAAAGGCTGTACATAGAGTTGGTAATCCAGAGAGCTGTTTAATAAACTTTTATTGTTAATATTATTATTACCATAATCTAGCCACTGTACATACATTATGGTAGGTCAGATAAATCCCCTTTAAAGATATCAACACACTAAGTCTCAGAACTTTTTAATATATTGCCTTATATGGCATAATGGATCAAGTTCAGAATCTTAAAATGGGGAATTCAAACCAAATCACAAGAGTGGGCCTGATATAGTCACCTGAATAAGAAGTATGCAGGATGAGTCAGAATCAGAAAACGGAGATGTGATGATGGAATCAGAGGTTGAAGTGATGAGCTTTGAAGTTTGAGGAAGAGTCCATGAATGCAGCTATATAGGCAGCTTCTACAAGCTGGAAAAGACAAGGTAACAGATTCTATCCTAAAGCTTCCAGAAGGAACACAGCCCTGCTCATACTGATTTGAGGCTTCTGATGTCCAACAATTTAAGGGAATATATTTGTGCTGTTTTATACCTCTAAGTTTTTGGTAATCCGTTATAGTGACAATAGAGAACTAATCCACTATGTCATGAAACCTCATCAGAACTCTCTAAATTGAGACCGATTCCTCAGTTTATAGATGAATGAAGATTTAGAGTTTTCGTAGAATTATGGAATGTGTTCAGCTTCTTTTAACTAGTGAGTGGCTGTGAGATGCTGAGATTTGAATCCAGGCTCTTCTTCCAAAGTCTATACACTTTCAGCTGTACCACCTTAGCATAGTACATTGGCCTTGGAGCTAAGCTGCCTCAGCTGGAATCATACTTTATTACTTTTGAAGCAGTTACGTAATATCTCAGGGAAGAATTGTAACTCCTTTTGCCTAGGATTCCTCATTAACAAAATAAGTAGAATGACAGTAATTAACATGCAGTTTTGTTCATTGGAAATAAAATAAT
>NW_011888785.1:18450421-18452624 GCF_000151845.1 Pteropus vampyrus | reverse complement strand
AATTATTTTTTACACTCCCATGTGTACCAAGAGATATTGGAAAGGAGCAGTTAAGGTAAGTCAAGTAAATGATCCTATCAAATTTTTCTCAGGACAGTGGTTACCTAGTCACCTTGTATAACCTCCCAAAAGAAATATTCGATCCAAAGTTACACACATATCAAGACAGCTGACATAATTTCTAAAACTCTGCCACAGTAGGCATTCTGTTTCACCTTGTCACTGCATTACATAGCTTTAATCTCTCTTGCAAAGCTGACTTCTCTTGTTCCCTCAGTCTCATATTTTTCACTATGCCACTTTTCACCTTGAGACATTACCTCAACTCCTAACCAATCTCACCGCCGGACTTCCTCTTTTTCAGTTTAACTACTTAACAGTTCTCTTCAAAACAAACATAATGGATTATTTGCTCTTCTGCTTAAGAATCTTTTTTTTTTTTTTAATTTCTCATTACTTATAGGATCAATTTCAGCAAAATTCAACAAATTTCAATATAAAGTCCACTAGAAATGAAGTTCAACCTAACTTTCCAATCAGAATTCCCGGTTTTACCATCCTCATTTCCCAAAATCTACCTCTATATACATAAAATCCATTCTAATAAATATCTATTTTTGAAAAGAAAAAAATGCAAGCACTTACATAGTGCTACCTTACATATTTTATGTCATTTAATTAATATGAATTTCATATGTAGGTTAAAATGCATTTGTGTTGAAATAGTTTTATGTGACAAATAGAGTTATGAATCTGGTGGTTCTGAAAATTCATATTTTATGAATTGAACACACAATGAAACAACAATCTTGTTTTCTAAGGCTCTGCTTAACATTGTGGGCTGAGAGTTGTAATTTCTTTTGAGATTACAAGACCTAAGTTTTAACAATTGATTTTATACCAACAGGATTAATTGGAACACTTGCTTTACATGTAAAGGTTTGGATTTCTTTTTGATTTATGTGATAGAGCAACAAGATAGTCGATGAATAAACAAAGATGTAACCTGAATAGATTTACTGTATCATGGAATGTGTAGGAAATGACCCAAAGTTCCTTCCCTGTGAATTGCTCACCCAAGTAACTATGTGGATTTGAAGAAACTGGTTGTTATATTCTTGAGGGACAGGAAATTAATCCAAATGAATTCGTTAAAAATAAAATAAAACATTCTTAGAGTAAATGTGGCACTGATTAATTGAGTTTTGTTTATCTTATAAAACATGTATGTCATTATGAACTCTAAATATCTTAGAAAACATTGTTTTCACATAAAATACAAGCTATTTAAATACTAGTGACCTGAATAAGATCAATAGTCATTCATGCTAAGGTTAATGACTGTATAATAATAAAGTAGTATGTTGTTTCATGTTGATGATGCTTAGTTGACATAACAAATAGCAAAATATAGGATTTATGTTTTCATTGCCCACAGTAATAAAACAAAAAATTATTATTCTTAAGTGAAAAATTCAGATATTCCAAAAGTCTATTTTAACTATAAGTGTCTAGTCGTTCCCTCCTACCAAAAATTTTAACCAAGGAACAAGTAACAACTTATATATGTAAAAATCATCATTTATTCATTGAGGCTGCCTTGCTCATCTTCCGATGGTAGTATTCATAGATAGAAAATGGCTATATGACAAGTAGCTGTAAGAAGGAAAACCAGAATCAGAGAAGCTGGCTGATAAGTCACATGCTAGATAATCAGGTTTGAACTGAAGTCATGATAGACTAGAATGTCAAATAAACATGCAAATAAAAATGTAAAGAATATGTAGTTTTAATAATTCAGTCTTAATTGAGGAATATGGTTTGAAAAACCAGTATCACTATGAAAACAATATGGTATTTGTTTAGGTCAAATAGTATGCCTGGAAAGTAGAACCAATAGTGTGGACATTATGGTTTTTTATTTTATCAGGCCATTTGCACAAGTTTTTTATTTTATCAGGCCATGTGCCTCTGCCTGTCACCTTATCTGATCACTTTGGTCTAATCCTGCTCATATGTTACTAAAATATTGGCTCTGCCTCCTCCCTACCCCCACACATCCCAGTAAGAACTTCTTTGAATTTTCTAAGTGCACTTGTTAGCTCACTGGTGTACATCTTAACATATCATGTTGGAATTGTGAGCTCATCTTTATATCCCTAGTGCCTTTTACATGGTGTGGACATTTTAGACTTTCAGAAAT
>NW_011888785.1:18448586-18450371 GCF_000151845.1 Pteropus vampyrus | reverse complement strand
TTGTTTTCACATAAAATACAAGCTATTTAAATACTAGTGACCTGAATAAGATCAATAGTCATTCATGCTAAGGTTAATGACTGTATAATAATAAAGTAGTATGTTGTTTCATGTTGATGATGCTTAGTTGACATAACAAATAGCAAAATATAGGATTTATGTTTTCATTGCCCACAGTAATAAAACAAAAAATTATTATTCTTAAGTGAAAAATTCAGATATTCCAAAAGTCTATTTTAACTATAAGTGTCTAGTAGTTCCCTCCTACCAAAAATTTTAACCAAGGAACAAGTAACAACTTATATATGTAAAAATCATCATTTATTCATTGAGGCTGCCTTGCTCATCTTCCGATGGTAGTATTCATAGATAGAAAATGGCTATATGACAAGTAGCTGTAAGAAGGAAAACCAGAATCAGAGAAGCTGGCTGATAAGTCACATGCTAGATAATCAGGTTTGAACTGAAGTCATGATAGACTAGAATGTCAAATAAACATGCAAATAAAAATGTAAAGAATATGTAGTTTTAATAATTCAGTCTTAATTGAGGAATATGGTTTGAAAAACCAGTATCACTATGAAAACAATATGGTATTTGTTTAGGTCAAATAGTATGCCTGGAAAGTAGAACCAATAGTGTGGACATTATGGTTTTTTATTTTATCAGGCCATTTGCACAAGTTTTTTATTTTATCAGGCCATGTGCCTCTGCCTGTCACCTTATCTGATCACTTTGGTCTAATCCTGCTCATATGTTACTAAAATATTGGCTCTGCCTCCTCCCTACCCCCTCACATCCCAGTAAGAACTTCTTTGAATTTTCTAAGTGCACTTGTTAGCTCACTGGTGTACATCTTAACATATCATGTTGGAATTGTGAGCTCATCTTTATATCCCTAGTGCCTTTTACATGGTGTGGACATTTTAGACTTTCAGAAATATGTATTCATTGAATCAATGAATACAGGAATAAATTAATATTCTTGGAGATAAACAAGACGAGAAAATCTCCACTCTTAGTAGCACTCTAAGATGGACATGGAGAAGATTAACAGGGTGTAAGAAAAAGGTTTTGCTCCCTGTATCATACCTTCCAGGAAGGCTAGACATTCTGGTAGCAGCAGGAAGCAGGGAGAGTGACAGATTGTGGTCAAAATCACTAGCAACACAAACCAGCAGACAGAAACCACTTAGAGAATGAGACTTGCTCTCTCTCAACCCAGGAATCTCTTGACATAGGTGTCTGGACAAGGACAGTGCTGTCGATGTGGATCTGTGAGCATCTGGTTTATCACTCTAGTCATCACCACATTGCAGGAGAAATGACAAATCAAATAGTGCAGAAACTTAAGGCTCAACGCAAACCTTCCCCACAGAATCCTAATTATTGTTCTTCCCAAACCCCACTCTCTTTCCCCCCTTCTTTATTGGCTCAGTTCCATATCTTTCTGCGAACCAAATGCAAAAATAAATATCCTAGTAAGTAACAAATATGATCACAGACACACTCTTGCCAAGCACATTTTATACATATTAGTTTAACAAAATACTTCAATTCTTTTTCAGTCTGACCTGTCACTCTCTCCTACATGTAGGTTTCATCCTCAGAATTTAACACTATCCATAATTTGGTGATTTTGTGACAAATTACAAAGAATCATTAAGCATAGCTCACTACAAAATTATATAAAGTTTACTACATAGTGTATAATGTAGTAAATTTTTTTTTGTCTGAGACTTCCAGTTAGAATACATTTTATATTTTAGATTATACATATTCCTA
>NW_011888785.1:18446437-18447891 GCF_000151845.1 Pteropus vampyrus | reverse complement strand
TAGAAGGCAACGTAGTGTCTGTGAGAAGATTGTGAAGGCAGAAATTATTAACAGGTGGAGGGAGTGGAGAGAAAAGAAATGAGAAAAAGTCTTCTGGGCCCTGTGGACCACCTAGAATTTCTTGCTCTTTGAGAGGTTTGCTCTCATTAGTTGAGTCAGCTAACACAATTAACATATATTTGGATGCTTTGCATGCTAAAACCTGTATTATCTCACTGAAAGTCATCTATAGAAAAGAAATATTTTAATATGATTCATTAGAATTACAGCTCAACATTTTTATCCCTTTTTAATATTTTTTCCAAGTTAGTATTTTAATCTAAAATAAAGTAATTATTTAGGACCAAGTACATTAATCCCATTTACCAGGCTGAAAAAAAGTTGTGTAAACCCTATGTTTTAAAGAATTATTTTCCATTCAGTGTATTAACAATTCATTTTCCCATCTCTTTAATTACTGATAAATTTCCATAACTTTTAAATAATCAGTTTCTGTGGAATTCACCAAATCTTGTAATTAGTGTTTGCTCTTGATTCCATAAAGTGTATGACATTACACATGTGAGTCAAGCCTGCAAATAAGAGATAGCAAAAACAACTTCAATATTTGCATTCTTACTCTCCTTATGCATGGCTTTAGGGTTAACTAGAAGATCTTGGCAATTCTCTTGATAATTCATTTTCTCTATCACCCATTTAAATATTTATTTGATGTTAAAGTGGTTATATAGACTACATGGGGTGTGGGTGTTAAAAAACTGTTCTGGGTTAGATTTGGTTCAAAGACAAATGTTCAGGTCATGAAGCTGGAAGCTACAGGCCTTAAAAAAAATTGACCACTCAATACGTGTTTGTTGAATTGAGTTATGTGGCAAAGAGTTAGACTTTGGATTCACATAGTATGTCTGGTACTGATGGAGTAATCATAGTGAATACTTAGATATATGTTTTATTCTAGCAACCTTTGCCCACCTATCCCAAATAATGATAGCTTAATGTAATATTGAAGCCTAAGATAACTTATTTTGGGGCCTATGTTTTTATTGCAATTCTAGAGGAAGCCTCATAAAATATGATCAGAACACAAAATTATTTAGCTAATAGGCCAAAGCCATCCAAAGCAGGTATTCATAAAAAAAAGATACATGCATAACTTAGATATTTTTGTGCTAATAATAACTGAATGAATATTTCCACATTTGTCATTCTTTAGATGTAAGATCTTTCTCTTGAATTTAGGAGGTCCAGATAGACGTTCATGGCTAAGCTACAACTCATATATTACATGTTTTCAGTTTTGATTTCTTTAAAGGAGTGAGATAAAGGTTTTTGATAGCAATTTTAAGATATGCTAAGTTTTTATTATTTTCTAAAAGATTTCATAGTCTCACCCACATCTATTTTGACAAGTTTTTTGGCACTTCACCTTTGTAGAGTCTCCCCAAAGCATTCAA
>NW_011888785.1:18416535-18445103 GCF_000151845.1 Pteropus vampyrus | reverse complement strand
TTTCTGTAGTCTAAGTATAATGAATATATATGTTATACTCTGGTTGGCTTTCTAGTTTGTCGGACCTGTTATTCTTATGAATTATACTTATTTCAGGAAAAATAATGCCTGCATGTTATAATTTGAAAAAAGTAAATATCACAGCTTTTCTTTCACAGATGGCACATCTTTTATGATCTGAGTAAATGTTGTTAAAATGTGTTTCAAACCAATTAAAAACACTTCTACCTTTGTTCATGTATTCATCAATCATTTTCAAAGAATATCTGTTAGAACTCAAAATGATCTCCAAAGCCTTTTTTTTGTTATTATGCTGAACAACTTTTTATTTTAATCATGACTTATATTTTACCCATTCTCCCCTTCCATGGTTGACTTCAAATGAGACTTATTATGAGAAGAAAGGGAGCATTTTCACCCACTATGAATATCATGTGATTATTTATAAAAATATATTCACCATTCATTCAAGGTAGCATGACATGATGAAAATAATGCCAGCTCGGAAATAGGGAATCTGTCCCACTGTCCATCTGCCACTCTCTTACAGTTTGATAAAGAGCAATTCTGCTTCTTCCTGAGTACTTCAGCTTACCTAAAAAATGATGAGAATGGGCCAAAGTGTAAAATTATGTCATTGTTTGAAGTATTTATTGAGATGCATACCCCTGCAGATAGAAGAATATCAAAGATTTATATGGCAAGTATCATGACACAGAAGTTTACTGTTCAGTGAAAGTAGATGAGAGAATATATTTATTTTTAAGAAGTTATTATTAAAAACAAATTGATGGCCTATGGAAAATGTTGATTGCAAAATAAAGTCAGACATTCCCAGAACAGAGAACCCAAAACCAAATTGTTTCTACGCCATATTTTCTTTGTAGTTTTTGCTCTTATTTCGGAAGATGACCATGTTTTGAAACGATGAGACTCTTTTCTCCTCTACATGAGAAGATCAACTAGGGTGAAGAACATTTTTTCTTTGACACTTGTGGATTATTATATTCAAATTGGTAATTAGTTTTCAAACCTGACGGAAGAGCTAGGGATGAAAAGCTGAGTTGTTGGAATATATTTCATTGCGTCAATAAGCACTGAAAAGGCAGGTTATTAAGCAGGTGTTTTTGTCTTCCTCCTCCCTCTCTTAAAGTTATAGAACAGACTTCATTTTATTTCCTAATAAATATTCCAATAGCACAGTTAGCTCCTGTTTTGTTATTAATTCAAGTCATTCAACAATTCTTTTGTTCAGCTTTCTCTAATTCAGGAGATTTTATGTTGCACAGGCTTGGAGTTTGCTTGTTTGCCTTTGTTAATGCTCTTATTCCCCGACACTCAATTTAATTTGATTGATATTTGTTATGCAGCCTAAAAAGTTCCCTTCACTAGAACTTATTTACAGTGTTTTTCTTTACTTCCTAGCAACCTATTTGACTTGATTACTATTTACTTCTTGACCAGCTGATGCTGCAAGATTGCTTACCTGTGCTAATTACCTTCATATCTACATGCAAATTTGGTTTTATTTACATATTTTACATTTCTCTAATTAAATGACTTCATGTAAATAAGTGCCTTTTTAATGCAGGTTTTATAAATTTTCTGTCACTGTAGATAATAGTTTAAATTTATATTTGCTTGCTTCTAATTTGGAATGTAAAAAGTGTATTATCATGAGATATATCGGAACTATTATGAAGCAAAAAATGTCCCTACTAGATTGAAAAACATAACCAGGGGAAGGACTGAACTGGTAGATACATATAGACTGTAGAGACAGCCTTAGGCTATCTTAGAACACCTCAGACTTAACCCGTACATCAGGTTTATCTCTTACCATTGTGATTTTTTTAAATATACATTAGGTCACTAAAATGTTCTCTGTTTCTGAAAGTAATTTCAGGCAGTACTAATAAACTGAATAAACTCTTTAGTATTCCAGAGAGTCTGAAGCAAGGGTCCCTCAATTTAAATTGCATCAAGCTGAAGTAGAAGCTTTTTTTGAATACCATATTTCTAATAATTCTCTGAGAAATTTGACTGGATATCTGTCTATTAAAGAAACACTTTGCTAGTTCCATGAACTGTCATATTCACTTTAAACAATATTTTAATGCTCAGATAACTCTACAATATCTTAAAAACACGGGAAATTAATTCCCCAAAGAGCCTCATTCAGTGGCTGGTAAATAGTGGATGCTCATGCAAAGTAGATAAATTGTCCTTGGATCTATTTTACAATTTAAGAGACTCAAATTGTGAATCTTTACACTTTCCTTTTCTGTATTTAGGGGAGAGTATGTTTCATCTGTTCTCTACCTTAAGCAGACTGTTGTATAATCCTCTCTTTTGCTCAATATTTATGGAGAATAGATCCAATGCAAGTGCGACTGAAGAATCAAAAGGAAAAATGTTCTGCAAAATGAGATTAGCATCTCTCTACATCTGGTAATCCTATCAGCTGAGAAAACTCACAGTATTCCCTAGCAATCCTTTCTGTATGTCTCAGTGTTCTAGGTGCCGTAGAGTTAAACATTTCAAATCTAGAAGAGTAATAAATACTTGCATCACTGAAATAATTTTGGAATAGAAGCAATATTTTAACTGGCAAATATATGAAAAAGTAAGAGATTAGTCAGCATGACGCTCTTATAATCATGGAAAATATAGAGGATTTTTATATATAGATAATTTATGGTCTTAATCCTGGTCTTAAAATATATGGAGGCTTTGGTATACAATAAAGAAACAGCAAAACAATGCTAGGATGAAAGTTTATCTGGAGGAAGAGAGGTTAAAATGGGCACTAGAGACTAAAATTGGGAAATTTACATAACTGTGAAAGGATACTCACAAAAAGTTTCAAAATCATAGCCTACATAGAATTTTACTTAAATAGGCAATAAGATGTCTTTGGATTTTTATGACATGATAGACTTTTTAGCATCTGAATATACCTCTTTGAAGAAGGCCTCTGTATTCTACCATTCAATCCTTTTTCTTCCTTTTAAGGCCCAACATAAATGTACTGTACATCTCATTTTATATCTAGATTGATGATTAATAGGTAGATGACAGATGACAGATAGATAGATAGATTGATAGATAGATCTTATATAGTTGGCTTTTATTTTCAGTTAATGAATCATAAGACCGCATACATGTCGCCCCACAGTGTATATCTCTTCTGGTCCACTAGCTTAATGGATTGTTTTTACTGTTATTTTTAATTGAAGTATAATCTATATACAAAAAACCCCACAAAGATATTAGGTGTTCAGTTTGATGAGTTTTGACAATTAGACACAACTCTGAATCACAGACCAAGATTACAATATTTTCGTCATCACAGAAAGTATTATTTTGTAGACAATTCTCCACCCTTTTTCTGAATTCTGTTGCTATAGTTCTTCTGGTTATTATATATTGTATCATAAATATATAATTCTACATATATATGTGTATATGTGTATATATGTATATATGTGTATATATATGTGTGTGTACGTGTGTGTAGATATATATATAGTGGGCCTGTGTGTCTAGTTTCTTTTAAACAGCATATTTTTGGGTTCAGCTTTGTTGCCGTTTTTCAGTTTGCTCCTTTGTATTACCAAGTAGTATTCTATTGTATGAATATATAAAAATTTACTGACCTATTTTCCTGTGACATGTTTGTATTGTTTCCAATTAGGAAACATTGGTATATGTTAACTTTGTAAGAAATCACAATAACAGTTCTCCAAAGATGGTGTAACATGTGAGAGTTCCAGTAGCTCCACATCATTGCTAACATTTATTGTTGCTAGTCTTTTAAATTTCACCCATATTTATGGTTATATTATAGTTTCAATTTGCATTTCTCAGATGACTAATTTTATTGAATACTTTCACAGGTGCTTGCTAGTCATTGGTATGTCTTCTTTTTAAGTGTCTGTTCAAATCTTTATTTTCAATTGGGTTGCTTGTTTTTCCACTGTTGACTTTTAAGAATTTTATACATTCTGATTATCATCCTTTGTCAAATATATATCTCAAATGTATTTTTCATAATCTGTGGCACACCTCTTTATTTTCTTAAGTTCTCCAGTTTCTTAATCCTGGTTTTTGGTGAACAAAATTTTTTAATTTTGATAAAGTATAATTTATCAATGTTTTTCTTTTTATGGTTAGTGCTTTGTACATCCTGTTTAAAGGCACGTTGCTGATACTAAGGACACAAATATATTCTTTATGTATTCTGGAAACTATAGTTTTGAATTTTACATTTTGTCTATTCCATCTCAGGTTAATTTTTCTGTATGGAATGAGATAAAGATCAAAGTTCATTTATCTCCATTAAGCCTTGTGGGATTTTTTTAAAAAACGAATTTGTTGATCAGCTCTTCATTCTTTGTGTTAGTCAGTGTTTCACAGGAAAGCATTATGTTCTCAATTTTGTTGTAAGTCTATTGAGAACCAAGGCGATTTTTTCATATTTCTTTTTATCTTCATGGTGTTGATTTACATAGGAGCGTTTTGCTTTTTGTTTTTTTTTTAATGAAATCGTATTTGATGTAATGGTCCCAAATGCTTTTTATATTAATAATATTATTATTACTAGTAGACTTAAAGTGCTTACTTTCCTAGATTTTATTTACCTCAATTCTTCTTTATAATGAACCACAAGTTGTAATAGGAGTTGCAGATAGAACAAAAGAAGAAAACTGTGAAAAGAGGAAAGATCGGTGTTTGCTAGATGCTCTTTCTCAGAAGCTATCAGAAACAACCTTTAGGCTTAGTCTTAATATTTTTAAAACATTAGGTAAGATTGTTTGTAATATCAACAACAGAGATAGCTTTGTGGTCTATGAAAATAGCAATCATCATTTACTTATGCAAAATTAGTAGATTCACAGGCAAAACAGTGATATCTGGTTATCTCAGTGCTTTGATTGCATATATTTTACTTTAACCTTTAATTGCAGTAAGATTCCTTGTGAGATGAGATTGGAATGTAAAGAGTGAGTGAAATCATTGAGGTATTTAAAAAACCTTATATTTCCATTTATGAAAAAAATGCAGATACAATATAGTTAAGAAAATTTATTACTTAAATTCCTTATTTCTGCTAGCTTCTGGAATGGCATAAAGAACAGTATCATTTCTTTTCTTAAGGAGCTTAGAATTTTTAAACATTTGCATTCTTAAACAGTGTAGTGTCCTCCTGTCCACATGACACAAATAGATTTACCGATGAAATCATTTAGCTGTCAAAATGGTAATTATTTCAAACAAAAATAGTAAAAGATAACCTGCTTTCCAAAGAAGCTCATCTTGGCTTTGTGAATGTCTGAAGATGGCTAAGAGGCTCTGACACTGCAGTATTGCTAAAGTGGCAGACCGTAAATAGAGTTGACTGAGGGAAGTTGCCATGGGAAACTTACAGATGTTTCCAAAAAGGGAACCTAAACCTAAAATAATGATTGTAGTTGAGGTCTGGGTTCTGGGAAAAAGTCTTACTGATTCCCACTGATGTGCATAAAGGGCTGCTGCTAAAATACTGGGTGGGTTCTGAACAGAGTCTTGCAGGTTTATCTCTCTACTCCGTCCTGTGTTCCAGTCTTCTTTAAATTCAGGACTTCAGGTAACTAAAAGTGATAAACAGAAGTCTGAAAATGGAAATGAAGCTCCTCTCAAACAAACTTTGTTTTAGATTTCATTTTATTCAAGCAAAGTCTAAAATCGCTTTGAGTGAAGACTTCGATGGACTTAGTAGTACCTGGAAGGGTCCATGTGTTAGGTATGGCATAGCTTTTCCATTCTTTTTTTTTTTTTTCCTCCCACTTTTTCACTTATACCCCTGCTAACACTAATTCTCTAGTTAAAATGTGATATGTATGTCCCCCAAAAGTTTTCTTTTTTGAGGACAAATGACCAACACCAGAAGCGGAACGCCAGTCTTTTGACCCTCGTCAGTTCCTGATCAGTCTGCGATACAGAATTATCTGTGGTTTCAGTTATCCACAGTCAACCATGATACAAAAATATTAACTGAAAAATTTACAAATAAACAATTTAGAAGTTTTAAATTGTGTGCCTTTCTGAGCAGCATGATAAAATTTTACATACTGCTCTGTCCCACCCAGGACTTGAAACATTCCTTGTCCACTCTGTATGAGCTACCTGAATATTAATCACTTAGTGTCACCTTGGTTATCCTGGTATGAAAGTGCTCATGTTCAAATAAGCCTTAGTTTACGTAATAATGGTCTCGAAGTGCAAGAGTAGTGATGTTGGCAATTCGGATATGCCAAAGAGAGGCTGTAATGTGCTTCTTTTAAGTGAAAAGTTGAAAGTTCTTGATTTAATAAGGAACGAAATCTTATGTTGAGTTTGCTAGGACCACACTAACAACAAATCTCGCTGTGGAATTGCCTAATTTATAAATTTAACTTTATATAGGTATGTATAGGATAAAATATCGTATATATAGGGTTTGGTACTACTTCAGACATTTACTGGAGGTTTTGGAATGTATACCCTGTGGATAAGAGAGGACTGTATTTTAGCAACTTCTTTGCCTGTTGAACCACCAACATAGTATTAAGAACCTTACAAATAATGGCTAGAAAATGTTAAATTTTGATTTCTTTGCATAATTCACTAGTATACATTTTAATGATTGTGTCACATTTAAATTATATAGAAACTTCTGAGAATTATTAATAGATAAATAAAGAAATGAAAACAGTACATTTGTAAATTAAATATATGGGTTTATTTTTTCAAAACATTGTTGACAAATGCATTATATTTTAACTTAAATATGATATTTATTTTGGTTTATGTCTTTGTTTTATTTATTAAGCAATTTAAGTTGAGAAAGAAAATATAAATCTAAGGATTTATTAGCATACACAATATTACATTATTTTGATAAATACTTTACTCTGTTAGAATTTAAAATGTTTCCAATTGGGAACCTTATTTTTGATTTGTATGTAGATTTAGATTTAACTCAATACAATTTTAAAAACTGGAATGGCATATAGTACACTATATCTGCATTATTTTTTAAAAAGCAGTTTTTATTGATTTATGAATAAGAATTGGATTTGAAATATTCTATGTATACTTTTAGGTAACCGAGCACCATTTTGATAATATCAAACAAATATTAAGAGAAAATAACTTGCTTATCTTTAATGGGAGTTTCTACTACCACTGGTTTTTATTTTAATAACACAACTTCCTGACAGTACTAATATTTTCCAGATACATGTCCTTTCACTAGACACGAACAATAATTTTACCTGCTCTGATTAGCAATGTTAGTTTGTGAATTCTAAATTCCCAAAGTACATATTGTCATAAACAGAATCAGTGACATATTAAATCTCTCTCTGGTTATGCATGAAATACTCTTGGACTAATGTTCCCAGTAGAGATTCTGTTCCACCTTAACCAGAAAATTGGAAATGAGTACACATTATGAACAAATTACACAGCCAAATTTAATGGCTGACATGGCCTATGTTTCTATAAATAGAAGAAAGAGCAATGGAAGAAAATTATATTAGGTACCTATGAATTTTTTAATTTTCAGAAATAGATTTTTTTTTTTGTTTCATATTTACCTTTTATGTTTTAGTCGAACCCTGAAGTATAAGGTTAATGGACACTGAAATTTTTTCAATAGGAAAAACTTAGCACTATGACCAAGAAAAAAAATCTAGAAAATTTTAAATATATTTGTTTAATGTGTTATGTTGGAAATAAATAATTAGAAGAATGGGACTACTATTTTTTGTCAAAAACAGAACTCTGCATACTGAATAAAACAAGGCACAAATATGAGATTATTGCAAAGCTTTTAACCTACAAGCTAGGAAACTCAAGGATGCAAGAGCAATGAGTTCTGAGTTCCTCACAGACCAGGGTATTTTTATGAGGCAAATGCAAAAGTTATTTGGCTTTTTCAGCGGATTGTTTGCCTACTTGTCTTTCTTATTTGGATCAGGGTAGCTGAGTCGGAGGAATATAGAAGTCCAGAGACATGAACATATTTGGTATTAGGGCATTGGCTGGTGTCCACTACTGACTTCTGAGAAGAGCTGTGAATTCTTGTTAAGTTTCCTTTATGCACCTGCATTAACCATCTCCATTTTGTCCCTGGTATAAGTGACTCTGTTTTAATTCGTTTCTACATTTTCCCCTTTTGATCAAGTCCCCACTAGGGGTGCTGATCACCCAATTAATTGCTAGCATTCTTAATGTATGGATTTCACCTTTTGACTGATCATCTATTTTGTTTATTTTTCTTCAATATTCCATGATTGGACATTTTTTAGTGCAAGGGAAGCTTTTGGTGTTAGTAGCATAACAACAGGCCATATTTAAGCAACTCCTCAGAGTGGGTCAAAATGGAGGGTCAAGGCAGAGAGACTTGTGAGGAGTATAGGTGTTAGATATTATTTCAAAGCATTGGGCTAACTTCAGTCTATCAGGTTTGTTATTTTTACAAAGGGTAGATAACAACTGAGTACTTTAAGAATCACAACATAAAATACAATGACAAATAGAGTCAAAAAAATTGCAGCATACTGCTAACCTACGAGTCTAATCCTGTTGATAACCAGCTGAATAAATAAAAATAAAAATTCCAAGCTGAGTCAGATTGGTCTTGTAACCAATGGGTGTCTTCTCAGATTTTGTGTAACTGAGTTTCAACGTCTCCAGAAGTATTAATTCAAATGCAGCAAGTGGTGTTGGCTATGGCACAGACACCTCCTTGCTCAACCAAAAGTTAGTACAGAACTATTTAATTATAAAGAATAACTTTGTCCAATTTAGTGATTTTTATTAGGTGGTTATGGCTTTAGTGGTAAATTCTGCAGTTTCTCCAAAGGTTAAGAAGAAGTTTCTGATCATAGCTTCATTTGCATTTCCTCTTAGCAAGGAGATCAGTGATTTACCCAAGGAAGCAAATTTTGATTTGTGATTGCCTCCTGATAATTCTCATTTGAGTCTGTGGTTCAGGACTAAAAAGCTGACAGCTATAAAAGCCAGTAAAATACGAGTGTATAGACTACACAGGCAGTTTTATTCTGGTTACTTTTGCCTTACATACCTTTATACAGAGCCTGAACACAAGTTTTCTCAGGTTTGCAATTATTAACCAGATGCAGGAGATGACATGACAGAGAGAGGGCTGAATTTGTTCCAGAGAAACTGGGGCACAGGAAATTGGGAGAATTTTGTGCTGGACAAAACCATAGAAAAACCAGCATTGTGGCAAATCCGACAGACATCTGGAGGTTGGATTATGCCGCTTTGTAATGCTCTGAGATATATGAACAGTGGCATTGTCTTTCCAGGCCAGAGCAAGGCAAAAGGTGGACAAAAGAATCATAAAGGCATTCACGGTGTAAAAATTAGAGAAAGGATGGTCAGAGAGGAAAGGAGAAATGGAAAGAAATGTTCTTGATCTGACATCAAGGGAGGAAGCAATCTATCTTGATGTTGGCCATTTCTTTTCCTAGTAAAACTGATTTTGGGAACTCTGGCATTTGCCCAGGACCATATGTGAGGTGGAACCTTCTTTAGTTGTGAAATATGCACCCAGTGTTCGACACCTTGTAAGCTGGCAGTGGTCTGAGTGGCCAAGAGTAAGGTTCTTTCCACGAATCTCACTTTTGCAAAAGCATTGAAGCAAAAGCAATAACTGTCTGTTCATGACACAAAAACTTAAAAATGTCCATGGTTAAAGATCTGATGAGAGCTTATTTTAATGGAATTGACAAGGGAATTTGGTTATTTCTGTGACATATAATATTTTAAGATAACTAGAATTATAACTGATAACATTATACCAGGACATATCAAATTTTTAAGAATTTTATACAATTTCTAGAACACTTATTAATAATATACATCATAAAAATATAAGCTAAGAAAGTTAAACATTATTTCATATTTGGTAATGCTTTCCATGTAATTTAACATAGTAAATAAACCTAATTAACTTAACATAATTAACCTAATTAACCAAGTGAGAGACAAATTCTTTGAAATTTTTCAAGGGACCCTCTGGGAAATCTCAAAGTCAGTTTAAGTAAAAAACAGAACAAAACAAAACAAAACATAACAAAACAACACATCCATTTAGAAACTGATTTTGGGAAGTTGTCAAAACATTAAAAAAAAGGTTTGGACATTTAACGAAATAGGATCACTGATCATTATGAAGTAACAGTTATTATCTATTAAACCAAAGTTATAAAAGAAGTTTAAGGGCAAATACAGAAGGTGTTACATAGTTTGTGAACAATACTCAGCTCTTCTAACAGTGAGACTGGGTTTTCTTCAGTAATCAGAGACTTAATTAAACAACACGAAGCAGAGTAAGTTTTTTTCATAAGATATAAACTCTTTGCTGTCCAGGTAGATTACTTAAAAGATAAAGAAACTTTCACAATTTCTTTTCAAAAGCAGACCAGAGTTCAAAAAATAACGTCCATTAGAGTCCTTAATTCCTAGTGAAAAATAAAAAGTAAAAAATTGTGGACTGTTTTCACTAGCGTTCTGTTGATTGGAAAACATAAATACATTTCATAATTTCTGGAAGTATATTCTTATAGTAAAAATATTTAATGTAGTATAAAACATGTTTACTACTTGACATCATTTAACTTATCTCAGTATAATTCTAAGGTTTTAAGTTACCAGAAAGACTTTTGGAAACTATTTTTTTAATAAACATCATAAAGCATAATTATTTTAAAAGGTTTTATCTTATTTATATCTATTTATTCACTTGTTTTTAACAATTATGTTTAAATTACGCATGAAAATTTCATAAAACAGACAGCTAACACATCATCTTAAGTTATCTTAGCTGACAAATTCTGTAACAGATAACATGAATTTGTCTTTTAATAAAAGTTTTATATTTAATTCTGGTAACTCTAAAGACATACTTGTTTTAAGTAAACCAACAAACTTAAATTAGATTTGATTCACCAAATTATCCTAGATCACGAGAACTTGAAAACATTTGGGTTAGTTTTTATATTTCTGAGAGTGTACTTAATTTATATAGCACTTCTTTATATTTAAACTAATTAAATAGAGCTATTTACAAACTAATTTTAGCAATACTGTCAGAGGTATCAGGGGAATAAGGCAGTACAGAGATACTGTGAATAGATTTAACATTTGAGGATTGGCTGGTGTCCTCTACTGATTTCTGAGAAGATTTGTAAATTACTGTAAGGTTAGGTTAAGTTTCCTTTATGTGTCTGCATCGGCCATCTTCATTTTTCTCCCTGACATAACTGACTCCATTTTAGTTGGGATCTACAGTTATTTGTTTAATAGTAGTATTTAAGATTTATTCCCCCAAATTAAAGACACTTACTGAAATTTTAGGTTTATCACAAAAATATGAGTACTGCAATAATACCTATGATATAATATATTTAAAACTATGTGTTCAAAAATGTTATAAAAGAGTTTGTGCTCTATAGTATAAAACCTTTAGTTAATTAGTATTGTCAGAAATAATTCAAATGGTTCCAATAACTGATATTCAAAGTGTATGCATACATTTAAAATTAAAAATCATCTTAAACTTATTTTGTAAAGAAAGCAAAATAATTCTTTGGCATAAATAAACATATTGATCATTTAAAATGAAAGATCTTTGGGAGGAAGTTTTTGAACTATTGACTTCAAAGAAATTTTGACCTGTGAAGAAGAATGTGGGAGGCTATTTTGTTTATGTGTTTTATTGTTTATTTAAAAATTAATATATAGAGCTAGATTCTAAGCTCCTCATGTGTAAGTTGTGTTAAATATTGTGTCAAGGTATAGACAGATCAGATTTGAACAGTAAAACTCATGTAGTAAGTATAAATTAATAACAATCATTAACTGTCACAAACACTCAAGGATTTCTTAAGTAAAATGACGTTTATAGGTATTTTCTGAGAGGTTCCTGCATTATAGTCTGTTGTAATAATATTGGTAATGAAAGCAATGACTGTGGTTCCAAATGACCTTAATTGTCCCACAGTATTTTGTTGCTATTGAACAGCTTAGGAAATTCCATGCATCTTAGAAGCTTTACTTTGGCAAAGAAAAATTAAAGATTGGTGACAATTATATAGAATAAGTTGTAATCATCATGTGCTGCTATTTCTTTCTCATTATTTAGAAATCTAGAGGAATGCCTGCTTTATATATACGAGTTAGATTATTTTGTAGTCTTCTGTAATAATAGCATTAAAATGTTATAATAATAGAGTTCTTTAGTAGTATTTTAGGCTGTTCCATTATACTCTATATTTTTAGACATGTTAGAATCACCAACATCTACTCAAAATATAAGAAAATTAGGCTGTATGGTTTTAGAAGGAATATAATATCACTCATTAAAGCTACATGTATATTTATGTTTCAGTAATATTGTTTTAGTAAAAAATTATTTGTTCAAATATGCAGGCCTAGAAGCTTCAGCTGACAAAATTAGCTGAAATATAATGTGCTTTTAAAAAATTAATATTGAAATGATCTGAACACATTAACTACAGTAGTATCATTGCTGTTGTTGTAACATGTTAAAATGCTAATATTTGTACAAAGGCTGCAGTTGCACAAATTGAAACTAATGAGGAATATAATAATTCTACAAAAAATACAGCTGAACATTTCTGTTATGGATCTTGTACAGTTGCATAAAACATTTTTGTCTGATATGTTATTTGATTCAAATGAAAATAAGAGGAATTCAACAGCTTGCTCTTTGTAAGTGTATCTTTGGAATCAGGAAATCAAGGTTTTGTTCTCAGAATAGAGTAACATCATTATACAACCCTTATACACACTCATCTATTTCTTTAGCAAAATGATGATTATAAGATATTTTATTAAAATCTCGCAAGTTGCATCAAGATTGCCAGGCTAAATGTAATGTCTAAGTACTAACTTTTGATGGTATAATATAAAAATGGATGGGTAGTTCCTTGTCACAATATTCTGGGAGATTGCCTTGAAAACTTCATGCCAAGTCTCCCATTCTATTTTATTATTTTATTTATTTTTTAATTTTAAGAAAATTGTGAGCAAATTGAAGGAAATCAGAGACTATTTAATAAAGATGAGAGTTATTTAGAATACACAGATTAGAAAATGAGTAGGAGAATTCAAAATTAGTTAATATCTGAAAGAGAAAAGTATCATTTAAGGAAAGAAATTATTAATTTGAGATTTATCTAGATATAATACAAATAAATTAAGATAAGGGATATGTGGACATTATTATCAGCAAAACTTACCTTGGTAATGAAACTTGAGTGATAAAATAGAATAGTCTCTTATGGGAAGATAATAGAATTTCTTGTTAGAGTATTTTGAAACTCAGGAAGATAAACCATCAGTATTTGTGCTAATGTGGCACACAAGGGACAAGATAAGCAGTTAGGTAGCCTTAGTTCTAGTTTCATAGTTTAATGAATCCTTTTAAATAAATATGACAATCCATTGGTATGTGCTGTTAAAGAAGTATAAAATCTTCTAATTACTGACAATATTTCAATTACATAAGCTATCATATTTGTAGTTTTTTTTGGTTCAGTTAAGTTTTGATTAGGGGACTTAATATCAAGTCAAATTGCAGGAACATCACTGGCTGATTCATTCAATGACACATGTTACATTAAATTTCATAATGATTTTTGAATGTCATTGCTCTATCTGCTGAGCAGAATTGAGAAATAAGAATGTCTTGTTTCACTAGAATCTTATTTTAATTTTAAACATTTACAGAAAACATTTATGTTTCAACAAAATTATACAAGATTTATAATCCCATAATGAGAAATAAATTGTACAGTATCATTCATGCCTCTTCATAATTTCAAAAGTTAATGTAATTAATCATACCATTCTCAACCATTATCTAGTAGTTTCCAAAATGAGACTTAGACTGGTTATACATATATTGGTAAATCAAGATTAATTTTTATTTTAATAAAATGTTCCACGACTTCAATGTCTAAGACCTAGAGAGAAAATATAGAGTCTTTGTAATTCTGTAGTAAAATGAGCATTTCCCAGTGAGCTTGGATATATGCTCATCTACTATTATAGTGAATTTTCTGACTGTATTTCTTATATACAGAATATGTAATTGAAACAAATCAAAGCAAAATGTCAGACTCAGCAAAAGGCAAACAGAAAAGATGGCAATTTTTAGTTGACTTGGGCTAGGAAAATCAAATTAGTTAAAGTAATGTTTTATTTTGGGGTGGGAACTGTTATCGTTCAGCTTTCAAAGCTCAATCATATTGTTTATTATTTCTGGATATATTATATTTCATTTTAGAGCTTCATATTTAAATAAAACTGTGGAGATATCATCATAAGCTGTATTTCTAGATACTTCTTTCTGTGCTTGGAGAGTCTTAGAGCTTATCCTTATAAACCGTTGATGTTTTTAAGCCAAATTTGTTCACCAAAAATATAGTGGAAATAAAAAACAATCTTAAAATAATTGGGATTTAGTTATTGGATAAGATGAAATAGATTCATTCATTGGAATGGAGAGGAAATGGAATTTTAATGATGTTTGAGAAAATGGATGTCAGATTCAATTGTTAACCGGAAAACAATGTTGTACTCTAGAATAAAGGAATACTGATAGCCTACATATTGAGAAGGATAGTATTCTTAAAGCAAGTGATTTTAACATCTATTTAGTCCATTTCAAAAGAAGCACTCTCCATTAATACAAATTTAAGATTATGCTAAATCTATAAATGGCAGGAGAATGAGTTATATTTTTTTAGCTTTGTTATATTGGCTCACAAGTAGCTATATTTTTATTTCTGTGATTCCAAAATTTTCAAATTGAATTAAAGTTATTTCAGCATAGTCTGTTTCCTGTGGTCCTATAGGTCTGGTCCTAGACTGACTCAGAATCTATGGTCCAGATACTCTTCTATCATAGCATTACTTGAACTACAAAATAATAGATTTCCCTAGTGTAATAATTCTAGTTAACAGCCTAAGTTTTGAGACAAGCCTGATTTTAAATGTGAGTCATGACTTCCTATGTCCTAATCATTTTACAGATCAGTAGAGAAGAAAGTAGTTGAATTTGTACTCAGACATGTGTTAAGTACAGAACCCACAAGAGGTGAAGGTCTACCTTTCAAAGCAGTTTAAAAAAGAAAACATCCAAGAGCTCTGAGCCTGTGTATTATGAGGGAGACATGACAGACATAGAAAGAACTTTAGATAAATATACATAAGTACAGGTCAAGCGTAGTAAAGTATAACATTACTTCTTATCACTAAAATACAACCACCACAGTACTAAAGTTAGTACAGAAGATTCTTAAAAACTTGCTAAAATGTGAAACTATTATAAAAAAAATTATAAATCAGGACCCTCCTTCATATTTGTCTTATAATTTATAAAGTGTAGCCTATAAAAGTGTATTATTATTCAGATGGAAATCAGCTTCTGGTAACAATTTTATATAAATGGAATTAAGTTAGAGATTGTTACCACTATTATTAGTATTACTATTAACATTCACCTAGTAACTTTCAAGGTAGGTGTACCATCCTGCTACTACCAGCTTTCGATCTGGTTGGGGAGGGTAGTGTTCTGTGTGACTGAGTGACAAATGAGCTAAACTGCAGTTCATTGTGACAGATGAACCAAAAGCTTATTTTCAGATGTGGTATCCAATTGACTCTTCCAAGAAATGCATTTATATAACCATACATTTATTTATCCTTACACTGTCCTGAAATGTATTCAAGGCAGTTTGTAAAACTACGTGCAGTAAATGACGAAAAGTACACATGAAGAAATCTAAGGGGGACAGGAATGTGGTTACAACTATTAAAATGAAGCAAGGAGTGAAGTTAGCAAACCAAATGCATATTCTACAAGTGCTTGCTTTTGCTGGAGATGAGCCTTAAATTTGACTTAGCTCTCTAGGGTACAATGTGAATGAGAAATAAGATCAGTTGTTTTATTCTACCCACTAGATAAAAACTAACTAGTTATCTAGAAATGCTGAAACATAAGAGATATTTCTCTTATGAGCCTAATAAAAAGGAAACTATAATTTGAATGCATTTTCAGCAATATCCATATGGTAAATACAGTACATATGTTCAAATATATAAAGATCAAATCACTCCCAACCCTACATATTACAGATGAAATAAAACAAACAAAAAAAAGTGTAACCTCACATTCTTTAGGAAAAACTTTAATCCTTCCCGTCAATATAACAATAAATATTTGTATTGCATTTCTTAATATAAATATTAAAGCAATTTTTGTGAAGATAGATTTCTAACCTATTTCCTATGGCACTTGCACATTAAAGATTTTATTTGTAATCAAATTAGCTTATACAAGGTTACCCAAAGATCTTCATGAGTAAAATACATTTTATAAATACATGTAGAGTAGGAAAAAAAACCCCTCTATATTCATGAATGATTTGCTCTTGAACCTATCAATTTCTTAATATCTTATCAGAAAATCCTGGGTTATTATAAAATAAGAAAGGTTGAGGCTCGGCCACAAATCTAATAAATCTTAATCCACTTGCAGAGAGTGTTTGTAGGTATTTCATGCAGCAGGAAGTAAAAAGAAAAAAATGGAAAACTAAAGCTTAATAGAAATCACTAGAGGATTTTGATGATGATTTAAATATATAGGCTATAATCTAGTATGAAACTCATTTTATACCTGCAAAAAATTATTCACCCATGTGCATATTATTGAGCATTTCAATCTAGATATATAATTGAGAATAATTAAAATAAAGATTTATGTAGTCCCTATTGGCTAAGACTATAATAACTTAAAGACCTGAGATATGTAAATATTTGCATGACAATCCAAGGCAACAGAGAATAAACTATCAAAGTCAGTGGTGTAATTAGTAAGAACTATGATATCATGTAAAAAGTCCTGAATTCAAATTTATTATCATAGCTTACAGAATTTTTAGGGAGTTGGAATCCTCACTGATAAAATGAGGGAACTGAATTAGATTATCTTTAAGATCCTTTTTGGCTCTACCATGTTAAGATTCTGTATTTCAGAGAAGGATGAGTGTGAGGTGGAAGGATGGTGGGATTATGAATAGGTGGCACTTGAGACCTGGTAGATGGATAGGGTAAGGATAGGGGAGGAAATATATAGCTGGTGGAAGAAGAAGAGTGAGTTAACACAAAGAACTGGATGGTCAAATTAAATATTAAAGCTTAGAAATAATTTCTAAGGTATAAGAAATTGAGAGACATGGTGAATCCAGGAGGCCTCTGGGACTTCAAGCTTAGCTTTCAAGGTCTTTTCTCACATCAGATGCATCTTCTGGCCCAGAATAATGAAAGAGGTGTCTGTATGAGGTATGTGGGTTACTTCACTCAGCAGAGAGCATTTTAGATAATGAAACATCTTCATTTTATGCACAAATAATTATATAGGTTATGTGACATTTATAGGGAGCCACATTCCCTAAATTTATGGATTTATTGTTTGTTTTCTAGAAGAAATCCAAAAAAGCCAAACCATAGACCAACTACTAAGAGTTTTTTGGAGTAGGTCAATCTTACTAGCAAATGCCATTTGTTTCTTGAGAGGTTGGTTATTAGCATGTTTATTAGAAGATTAGGCCAGGTCAGATTGCCTTCTTTCACCCTCATTAGTGTCCCTAATAATGGGTAGAGAAATAGATCACATGCTAGCTGCTAAAATACTTTCTTCCCAGGGAGCAAGATATAAATTAAGGAAGTAATATGATGTCCCAAGATGACAGGATAAAATGTGGAGATAAGGCTCTTATTTTAATAGCAGTGGCAAATTAAAATTTGTTTGGAGTTGGAAACTCCAGTGGAACCATTGATGTATAATTAATTGCTCTTCACTGAGTAAAAAAGAGTTTACCTTAAAGTTTGAAAAAATGTCAAACATTCTAAAAGAAAATATATTTTATTTGAAGTTGACACTTAGGACTTCCTTTAAGAATATATGCTCAGAAGGTAGCTTCAGTGAGAAGTGATGTGAGATAATGACAGAGCTTCAGGATCAACAGGTTGCAGGATTTCTCCTGTTTATTCTTTCTATCCTGCCACTTTCTGTTTGTATGTTAAGATTAATATACAAATAAAGCATAAGATGTGCATTTAGAACTCATTTTATCATGAGTGTCCTTTACCATTGGAATAGGTCCTTAACAGCTGTTACTGGGGACTGTCATATTTCTCAGTTAGATATTATAATTTGAAATTGTGGTGTTTTTAAATGAGATTTTAGCAAAGGAGCATCCTCTGGCCCGTTAATTTTATGCTGTGGTCATTTAAACTCACATCTTCAAAGTAAATTTAGCATGTGACATTTCACTTTTTATAAATTACAGCCAGATTAATGTTTACTAGACTACTACAGTTCTAAAATTATTACTAAGAGACTACAGGAAGGTTGAGATATGTTTATGATTTGTATGTATACATGTATATTTATAACGTGACATTTAGATACCAAAGGTAATTCTTCTCAAATCTTACAAAGATTAGCACTTATTTTAATTTTAACTAAAAGCTAATTACAGATATTAATATTTTTCTGATTTGCCTCATGGTCAAATATATTGTATAGTCAGTTAAGGATATACAAGGATCTTTACAACCACCAATGCGACAGCAATCAATCCATTATATAATTTTGATTTTTATAGTAATGGATTACTTAAAAAAGCCAAAAGCAAATACTTCATTCAGTCTTTTATTTTCAATTACAGTTTGCTTTTGAGGAAAAAATAAATTCAATTTATGGCCTCCTAATAAATTAGATAGATGCAAGTTATCCATCTTCATTTCTGAAATTGGAAAGAAAAAATATTTGAGTATTTATAAAGGACATATAAAACTGCATGATTTTAAACCACATCCAATTCTACTAATAGATTAAGTACTTGTTGAGGACAAAGTAATACAGAGCAGCTCTTTATATTCCATATCTTTTCTGTCATCATTTTATCTTCTTATTTAATTACAAAGATTATCATATTAGAATCTCATCACTGGTATCTGAAAATAAAAATAATGTGGATGCAGGCTTTCTGTTATGGTATTATGGGTGATGTGAGTTGACACACATCATAAAGAAATCTAAAAGAGTATGTTCATTGCGGTTTGTATGTAAGAGGCCATACTGACATATAATGCTGTTTTGGGGTCTGTGCCATAGAACTGCCTGATAATAATTTCTGATCAGTGGATAGCGATACCACGAAGTCCCTTTCCATGTTAAAATCTGTTTATTGGTGAGTTTTATTTAAGAAATTATATTCACACTGGTCATTTCTGGACAATTGTCTTCCAGCATATCTGCTATCAAAATAAATGAAAATGTCTGTAATACTCATCCCCTCCCCTTTTATTTATACGATTAAGGTTGCATTTATCAAAGACCAAATATTTAACTTGTTCAAAATGGTCAATTCACTGAAACGTTCAACTTAGTTATATGGTTCTGTGGAGACAATAATGTGGTTGAAAGTTTTTCCTTCTCAAATCTCTCAAAAGGATTGAATTTAGTGCAAATGTCTCTTGAATACATGTTTTTCTTTTACTTAAAAATAATAGTGATTAATTCTTTCATTTTCATCATTTTCCTTCTGAGATAATAAATATTATTGGCATGATATATATATCTCCATACCTTATTCCATTCTGGTACAAACATATAGAAATAAGTATAGACATATGTAAAATGGAGGCATCTTTAAGTTTATTTTACAAAAATAGAGTTAATAGTAGATAAGTTTGCTTTCTGTGTTTAAGATATCATAGATATCCCTTCAGGTCAATAGAAATAATTAAAACGTTATTTTAAACAGTTTTACCATATTTTTAAGTTGAACATACTATGATTTATGCAACCATTCTCTTAGTGATACACGTTTATGTTGTTTCTAGTGGTGTTTTGTCTTTGCCCCTACAAATGTTTCCCTAGAGACCTTTCCAACTGCTATAATTTTCTTCCAACTATATTTTTTCTTGTAGGGTAAATGTCCAAGAATTGAGTTGTGGGGCCAAAAGATGTGTGTACTTTTAAAAGATTTTACTGGATTGTCTTAAAAAATGGCTGGAACAGTTTACATCCCCACCAGTCACTTGTGAGATTGCCTATTCTTACCATTCTAAATACTGTCATTTCTTAACTTTGCTTCCCTCCTCCCTTTAAAAAATAAATCTGGTGAAAAGCTATCATATCCAGTTATTGTTTGAACTTGCAATTCCTTGCCTGCATATCTTGAACATATTTTCAGGCTTACTTTGACCTGTTAGATTTCCCTGTCTTTGCCTATTCTAGTGCCTGAGTTTTTACTTTTCTCATTAACTTATGGGTGCTCTTTATGTATTATAGACATCATCCATTTATTTGTCACATGTTTGGCAAATATTTTTTCCTATAATTTCTTTCACACCAGCTACCTCTTCACCTCTCTACTTCCTGCTCACACTTCCAACCACTCTAATTTCCTGAATATTCCTCAAACAACCAAGCCTTTGCATTCACTAAACCCTCTACCTGGAAAGCTCTTCCACAAGAGGTTCACATGGATCCCTCATTTTATTCTGGACTAAAATACTACTACTTCACATTTATACATTTTTACTTGTAGAAATAGTATTTATCATTACTGTGTATTATGTATCTAAACTTTTACTCACAATCTTCTCTGTCATACAACAGACTCCATGAGAACAGGAATGTTTTTGTTTTGTTCACTCCTGTTCCCCCAGCATCTAAAATTCCGCCTTGTACACAATTAATACTGTAGATTTGATGAGCAAATTCTTTGTTTTTTATCTTAATTGATGGTGCCTATAATTTAAAAAAAAATCTAGAAGATACCAAAATCGTTCAAGTAACCTGCAATAACACTTTTACCCTAGAACTGTATTGTGGGTGTGCATTTGGTGAACATTCCCTTCTTCCAAATCTTGTGTAGAGTGATATAGACTCTACTTAGTTCCCAATTTATCTGCCAGTGGACTACTCTATATTTACTATTCCTAAGTCTTATACCAGTTAAGTTTTTAGGAATAAGGTTTTATAGCAAAGTATAAGTATACTGCTCTCCGAGGCCATCCTTGTTTACATATGGATATGCCATTTTAGGGCCTGTGGAACTGGTGAAAAGACTGGTGCTTCCAACCTCTCATGGGCTGAATTATGGCCCTCTTAGTTCGTATATTGAAATCTCAACTCCCACTACCTCAGAATGTAACCCTATTTGGACATCTAGTCTTTAAAGAGATGATTAAGTTAAAATAATGTCATTAGGTCATGCCCCAATCCAACCTGACTAGTGACCTTATAAAAAAAGGGTATTTGGACACACAAAGGGACACAAGGGATGTGTGCTCACAGAGCAAAGATCATGTGAAGACACAATGAGAAGGTGATCATCTGTAAGCCAAAGAGAGACACCTCAAGAAAAGCTACACCTGCCAAAAACTTGACCTTAGACTCCTAAAAAGCCTCCAGAACCATGAAAACATGAATTTCTGTTGCTCGAGCCACCCAATCTGCCATTTTGTTATGGCAGCCTGAGCAGACAAATACAGTGCCACACCCCTTTTCTTTCACTCTCCATAAATCATGTGCCTGGAGTTATACATGAGCCTCATTCTCAAGGACTCTGATTTTTCTATGATACCTATGTCAAAGGAGGCTTTCTCACTGCTGAGTATAAAATGTTGTGGAGGCAGCTTTCGCACCTGGGGATAGCCTCTAAGGGGTCATGAATAAAAGGAAAAATGTATGGTTGGTTTAGACCCTAGTGATGCAGCCAGGAATCTTTTGCAGTATCTCTTTCCACCTATAGTTTAGTTTCCTGAGGGATTAAATATTTTGGTTAGTACATAATAAAGATATAATACAATTACTAATGCAAGCATTGTTTCTGAGGGAAAAGTACATTCTTAAATGATAATTCTGAAAAAATTCCATATTTGAGTTTAGGATTGCCTCTGTTTATTGTAATTGGAGATGGCTCATATATGAAAGAGACTAGGAACTTAAAAAAGAATAATGGAAAAGAGCAAAAAGTCATTACTGGATGCCCTTCTCAAAGAAGCTGAGGAACTCAATCTGGCTGCAGCAGCTGGCCCCTGCAGGAGCAGCTGTGCCATTGAATGCACAGAGTAGAAAGGATGGGGTAAGTCAGGAGCACTCAGGTGTCAACAGCAAGGACTCTGATCCAGCAGGCAAGGCGAAACATGGAAAAAGAGAAAACCCTGGATGTAGAAAAGACTAAAATCAGAGTATGTGACAAGGTTATGATTCTAAGTGACTTTTACAATTGTGGCATGATTCCTCTGAACACATTAAAATAGGAGGATTTATAGACTAGAGTTGGGTCCTGGAAAGAAATGGGTTTTCTAGGCCAAAAACTTAGAACAGAAACCCTGTTCTGTAGACCAGATCATCATGGCAGCAGTAAGTAGGAAATACCGTGACTAAGGCAATATGTGACAGTTTAGAATTCATTACTGCATGCTAGACAGCAAGTTGAGGCACCTGGTAAACCTAGTGCAGGACTGGCTTGAGGAGATCATCCGTGACTTCAATCATGAAGATCTGGTCACCTGAGGCAGACATACGGCATTTAACTCTGTTCTGTTATTTAAAATCAAATAAATTGTCTACATCATATGATTTCTTTACAAAGCCCCAAATGGAGATGGGAGGGGAGCAATATCATACCCACTGTTAGCATTTTCCCCTTGTTCAACACTGAAGCATCCATGATATCAACTGCTGGGTGATTTTCTTAATTCCTTCTTAGAATTACCTATACACCTATCTAAAATAACAGCAAACTTCATTTATATAGTACATGCATTTTTGCTGAATTTTTTGTGTCTCTGATCTCTTTTTTTTTTTAAATGCTGCTTTATTCTTATGTCTTAGGTTTTACAAAATTACAGATCAAAGCTATATGTCTGCAAGGAAGAAAAATTAAAGAAACAGCTGCTCTCCAGTTTGTTAAACAGCACAGAGATCCTCAAAAGAATGAGAGTGGCAGCGCATACATTCTGGGGATTTAGTAAAAAGAAATTAGGTCCTTCAAGATCTTGTTGAAAATGTTCCTGTGTTCTCAGGTGTGCCTTAATCATAAAAGCAGTGCCAAAATGGACAGATTTGTTTTCTAGAATTTTTAGAATTTATTATTTGAATATGGCAAGTTGGAGCCAATTTTCAAGGACTGCCCTAGTAAAAACAATCATTGGAACAGCCACGAGTGAATATTCATTCTTAGAATCAAATGCTGTTAACTACATTAATTAAACTAGATACAGAAATAAAGATTTTTTTCCAAGAGTTTCAAAAAATCAGATGCATTTCTTAGTAGAGGAATAAATGGCTAGTGCTTGGACCAGAAAACAATATTGTGTTTTAAACTGAGAGATTTTTGTTCAATGTTTTCAATGCATGAAGAGCATCACTTTGTTGAAGAAATAAGACACTATGCTCACTTGGAGTCATCATTTAAACATGCAAGGGAGCTGCTTGAATTCATGACCCTATGTATTTCTCATTTTATAGGCAGCCTGAAAATTAGCCTTATCTTATCCCAGTCCTTGAGACAAGTCCTATCAGAATACAAGTTCATTGAATCTGCAGAATTTCTTTGTCTCCCTTAACCTCATTCTCTCTCATTTCTCCCCTTTCCCTGGTTCTTTCTCTGATCTAGATATCACAGTTAACAATAATTGGTTTCTAGCTTTTTCTTAAGTGATCACCACTTCTCTTTCAAGCACACATATTTCCTAGTAACTTTTTCCTCCTGTGACAGTTTCACAATCACATCCCCATTGCCTCCTCATTTACAGTCATAGAAACTACCTTGTCTGAACCTTGTCCTTAAATTAATATGCCTTTAAATTTTGGCTATACATGCACAATTCTTATAACTGAATTATTTTGTGGACCTGCCTTTCATGAGTTTGTATTTTCTCTCCCTGAACCTCAGTTAATACATGACTATATCCCCAAATACCTTTTACCAAACCTCATCAGTGTTATTACTCTTCGTACCTCTCTAAGCTGTTTGGTCCACTCTGGCCGCAATAGACAGCCTGGTCATTAGGATTCTTTTGGAAATTCAGCTAATCGAGTCCCATCCACTTCTTCGTTCTTATAGAATTGTCTTAACTTTTGATACCTTCCTTTAGATTAATTAAACAGTCAATTGTCCTAAAATCATTGACCCCTGACTTTATTCCTGTTTAGAGCATTTCTTAGTCTTCTTGCTCTGACCTTCTCCATTCTGAGACATCCTGCTTCCACCAGAGCAGGATGAAAACATTCTGAATAAATGATGCTTGGAAAAATAATCTTGAACTTATAAAGTAGCATTATACAGTATAAGTATTTTTAGCTACCAGCTGTGCAAGCAATAAGTAAGAGACTTTGAAGTGCTAAAAATATTTGGGATGTGTCAAGTGGGAACTGGCAAATACCCTGGGGTGAGAAAAGCCCTAGATATGATACATCTGGCACACATTTTTAGAATGTCCTATTTTTAGTCTATATTTTGATTTCTGAAAAGACGCAGGGGGTGTTTCCCTAAAAAAGAAACAAAAATGACAGAAATGCATTTAGAGAACAGCATAATCTCTGAACTTTCCTTTCCTTTCCCTTTGCTCTTCAAATTAAAGTTGTCATGATGGCTTAGTCTTAGTCTTGAACGTAGATCATTGGCTTAGTCTTCAATCATAGATCATTGGAAACCTTTGGAAGAAAAATGATATATAATATCCAATTATGAATGATAAAACACGGATTGTAACATAAAAGTATTTTTGTGTTTTGGTTACATCTCTGAGTGTTATTACTGCCATTATTGTTTTCCTAGTTATTTTTATTGGCCGATCATTACAAATCTTCTAGCTAATGCTTCTTGGTTGATTCAAATGTGGCACATATATTTTGTTCAGTATATTTAATTGAGTTCTTGTTATTAGTATCTCAATGAATAAAGAATGATTTCCAAGGAAAGATAAAATTCCGTGATATGTTTATCTTTCAGTTCTAGTACGACTACTAATATACTAATATTTCCTGACTTCTATTCTCAACTTGGATATGAATTGAGATTCTAGACAATGTCCCTGTATTATATGCAAAACTCAGTCTGAAAATTTTCTGTAGCTGTCAGTAGAAATTCAACACCCCCACACCAACCTTCTAATGGGTACGGAAATGGAAGAGGTGTGAGTGTGTTTCTGTAGTCAGTCATGAGTGTGGGTATGAGTGTATTTCTGTAGCTAGTCAAGAAATCTTAATGAATCCTACTTTTTACTATATCCTTGGAGTCCTGAGAAAAGAAAAATAGTTAACTTGTGGGTTAGAAGTGTCTCAAACTTACTTACCATAAAAGTTTTGTCATTAATTGGGATTTTTAGCTAAAAGGTAAGCATTGATAATTAGCACATCTTTGGATAGATATCACCTCTGATTTCCAATAAACCTATGGATTATTAAAATTATGCTTTCTTGTCATCTCCATGTCACCTCTTTTACAGTTTACAGAAGGATACTTGATGTCCAGGACTTCATTAAGAAGTTTGCCACCTTTTCTTCATGTACACGAAATTCTCATTAAATTCTTGTGATAATACTGGGTTGCTGTAAACATTTCCTGATTCTGTCTGGCAACAGGGCATGTTATTTGACAAAAACAAAAAACAAAGAAAAAACCTCTCTGTATTAGAAATAAATTTATTTGAGGGTTTCTATTGTGATTCTATCATAATTCCAATGGTGATTTTAAAATGTTTTCAAAATAGTACACTTTTAATTTGTCTTTTCTTTGTATTCAACTTACTTACAAATATAAATCCATATTTAATGTATTTATGATTCCAAAACCACTTTAAGCTTTTAATGATCCAAGCTGTTTTTCTCAAATTTTCAATAAATGTATTCAATGTAGATTTAATTTAGAAAGATGGTCCAGGAAAATGAATGTTTGGGTTATACTCAGTGTAGTTGTGAAGTATCCATGTAAAAATTACAGAATATTACATTTCTCATATCTATTAACCTTTTCAGAACTTAGTGAAAGATTAATAAAACAAAAGGGTTAGGTTTCAGAATTCACTAGATGAATTGTAGTTGTAGCAACATTTTATATTAATTACATATATTTTTTAGTTTTTCTTTTAATTTGTTTTCAGTTATGGTTGATATACAATATTATGTTAGTTTCAGGTCTACAACATAGTGATTAGACATTTATATACTTTATGAAGTGATCATCCAGATAGATAAGTCTAGTACCCATCTAACACCATAGATAGTTGCTACAATATTAATGACTAAATTCCCTGTGCTGTACTTGACATTCCCATACTATTTTTATAACTGGCAATTTGTACTTTTTAATCCCTTTCACCCTTTTTACCCATCTCCTTAACCACTCCCTCCCATGTGGCGACCATCAATTTGTTCTTTGCATCTATGAGTTTGTTTCTGCTTTGGTTTTTTGTTTATTTTATTTTTAATATTCCACACATAAGTGAAATCATATGGTATTCCACTTCTAGCTATTTACCCAAATAAATCCAAAACACTAATTAGAAAATATATATGCACCCTGTGTTTATTGCAGCATTATTAACAAAAGCCAAGCTATGGAAGCAATCTAAGTGTCCATTGGTAGAAAAGTGAATAAAGGAGATGTGGTACGTATATATGATGGGATGTTACTTAGCCATGAAAAAAAAAATGAAACTTTGCCATTTATAACATGGATGGACTTAGAAAATGTCATGCTAAGTGAAATAAGTTAAATAAAGACAAATACCATATGATTTCATATTTTTCTTAGTTTTTATTTTGATATTGTGTAACAAATGTTTCAAGTTTTAAGTCACATATAAAAATGCAGTCAGAAGAGAAATTTACTTTATTGTCTATTGGGATACAGTCATGATAGTTAAGAATTTTAGCAATATTGACACTTGGTAAGTGATCTGTAACATCTTTGAGGAGAAATGGAAAGTATTTCTGTGTCAGATTTTATCACAGCCTACTAACCCTTTGACATTTTAAAGGCAACCTGCTTGATCATCTCTAAGACAGAGAGATAGTTGGCAAGAAAAATAAATCTTAAAAAATCAGTCATATTTTCTAGTTGAACAAGTATCTGAACATAAATCTAGACTTCATGTTCCTAAAAAGTCCCAGATTGTATTTGAAAAGTGCTTCAATTCATGTCTCTTGAATTATCTTTATGATTCCTGTATTGAACTTTAATTACTGCTAAAGAGAATTATTGAATGTGTATGTATGAGTGAATTAAGACAGTATGTTTTGTGGTTTCTAAAGGATAGAGAGAGAGTTAATGGCTTAGCCTGGTAACCTTTAATAGATTGTGCAAGAGAGCATTCACTCAGAAAAGGACAACTTTTGATGCTTCCGGTATTAATGATTCATTAAACATATTAACGATTATAGAATCTTCCTCTTGCCACCACCCAGAATTATGGAGATATTTCTTTTTTTTGTAATTATGCCTATGAGATTTTTCTGCAAGTCTTGAAATAATATTGACAGTTATCAAAGGCTTTTTCCTTATAAGAAAATGTTCTTCCTGTCAGAAGATAGTATAGTCCAGCCATCACTTGCCATTAACATTGGCCTTCTCTTTTTGTCAATAGCTTAGGAACTGAACCATAACATTTATAATTCAGTAGTTTCTACATACTCATCTGCTTTGTCACTCACTGGCTCAGGGGAATTTGCTGTGTGTGTTCTGCCTCAGTGAGTCAGTTTTATTGATGCTCTTGTTGTAGGAGTTGCATATACATTATAAACTTCCCTGAGAAAGATATGTCTTTGCCATAAGACTGAAAATTATTTATTGAATAATTCCAATTTTACCCATAAGATTTAAATTTAGGAATGAAATAAAATCTATGGTAGATTCATATGTGATAATTCAGAAAAGTAAATAATTGGTATTTATATTTGAGACAAGTTCAGTGTTTCAACAAAGATTTTATGCCTGTGTTTCTAAGAGTAGGATTACTGTTACTGTTTCTTGAATTTACTGGAGTCTGATGTGCAAAGGCCACTTTATTATTTGGATGATCATATACACAGAGCATAAAGGAAGACTATCCCATTATTGTATAAAGAAATTTTATAAAACTTTAATACTATGATAATTGTCAATGTATATTTTTCTCATAAACAATGATAAGGGAAAAGAACAGGTCTTTGTCATATAATGTGGCATAAAATTCTTAACAGCTCTGACTGCAATTGTAATTTTATGTGTATGTATTTATTATATGACTGTTTATTTTATACGTCTGATTATAGGCTCCACATAATTAAGCGTTGAGTTGAGTTTTGTTCATCATAATCCCTAAACCTATCACTTTGCCTGGAATCTAGTAAATGCTCAGTAAATATTTGTTGAATGAATTAGTGAGTGAATAAAAGGAACAGTCATGCA
>NW_011888785.1:18408154-18413705 GCF_000151845.1 Pteropus vampyrus | reverse complement strand
AAAAAATTAATTTGCAAAATACTTGTATAGTATAGTATTTCTATGCCTTTTACATTCCCCCCAAAGGAGACTATATTTGGAGTGGAAATAGTTTAGAGATACTATACAAAATGGACTTTGGCTGTATTTGGTTATATCCATAATATTTAATTTCTTTTGAAGAGATATTGAGCAAAGTGTTAACATTTACTAAGTCTGAGTAGTATAGATTTCAGATTTTGACATATGTTTGAAAATTTTCATAATTAAACAGTTAAAATATTTTTACTTGTGTGTGTGTGTATATATATATGCCTTCAAATCCATTATACAATACTAATAAAATATTAATATGGAAACTAACAACTTCTATATGTTATATTTCTAGGTAAATAGTTCACATCAACAATCATTCATTTAAATCTCATATTTAAGTAGGTATTTTTATATCTTTCACCCTGGACTTCCATAGTGTTCTGTGCATTTCTTCATGGTTTTAACATTCTGCCTCTGCATTATTCTCTATTCATCTAATTCTTCATTGTACTATCACAAGCTAACATTCTGCCAGTTGTACAGTTGGTGCTCAGTAGAACATAGGACAAATTAACCAGTAGTTTTGATATTCTTCCTAATACATGTAAGACTATTTAGGAGTTTCCTTTAAAATTAATAACTCAATTTTATTGTGCAATGTCTGTGAATGAAAAGGGTGAGTGCAGAAGTAATTCAATTGAAGTAGAGCAAAATGAGATTGTGTTTTAGAGCAGGTGTTTGCATTTTATTTTGCTTTTGTTTTTGCACTGAATTATTGTAGCATCTTTGTCTTATTAATTGATCTATCTTTTCATCCTGGAAAAAGAAGCCTAGCATATTCTAGGCACCTAAGTAAAAATTTCGAATGAATATATAAATAAAGATTTACATGAGACAAAAGACTTAAGGTATTTAGACTGGACCAAGTGCAATAGTCAAGTGAAAATATAAAAAGGGCTTTTCTAGTCTTCAGTTCTTATACATTATGTATATTGATTCTTGGAGTTTTTTTCTTAAACATTTCCATTTTTCCCCGTGTGTTTTTTACTGCCAATTTTTATAGTCACCATTGAATGTCTTATGGCACTAACTATAGCAGACCTTATTTTTAGGGGCAATATTAACCTATATTGATATGCAGCCCCATATCATTTAAGTGAAGTAAGCCTCATTAATGCCATCCTTTTCTAAAGACCAGAAAGATAGTTGTTGTTGTTGTTGTTGTTGTTGTTGTGTCTGTGTGTGTGTGTGTGTGTGTGTGTACGTGTGTGTATGTATGACTTGTCCTGCATGCTGATGTGTTCTACTATTCTATTTGCTGGCTGTAAACAATAAAAGAATTCCTCATAATTCCAATAGAGCAAATTATAAAGAGGAAAAAGCTGCTTCTTTTTGTCTGATTTAATTTAGTCTTGTTAAATACTGAATATAAACATAATTTTAAGATTCAATACATTTTTGTTGTTTCAGAAAAGATGTTTTTCTATTTTATATAATTGATATTGGAAAGAGTCTCTGTTGGAGCTCATTACGCAGGCACAGTCCCCTTCATTCCTCTCTGTGCCCTGAAAGTAGTGGTGTATAAACTATAGGAGTGTGATTACCAGTATAGGTATTGGAGGAGCAAGAAATAATGACATTTTCTCCCTGAGACTATGCCTCTTCCTACTGAGTCAAGTGGATTCATTTCCATGTTTTCAAAATTAAACAGTGAGCTCTGAAAATGCGGTTTATATAACAGCAACCATGTTTTAGGAAAGATTGCAAAAATAGTGTATTCTATAATGCATGATCTTTTAATACAACTGTGTTTCAGTTTTTGGTTTGTTTTTGTATTGATGAAACTTTTATTAATACCCAATTTGGTCAGTATTTACTATTTCACTGTATCATTAGGAACAAAAAATAAATAGAGCATATTGTCCCTGCCACTATGAGTGCTACTAGTCCTTGCTATTAAGAATTTATGCTTCTGATGATTCTTTATTTATAAGCCACAGCCTAACATATTGAATACATTTCTATAAAAAAACAAAAAACAAAAAACAAAAAACTTAGAATCTTAGCATTAGAAGTAAACCTTAGAGGACGTTTAACCTAATCTTCACCTTTATACTACTACACAATGATATGACAGTCCCTTTTAGGTATTTGATGTTGCACACATTAAAGGCTATAATACAATATGGAAAGAAAATGTCTATTTAATATTATTTAAACAAAAATTTCTGAATATATTTTTGAAGTTTTTTTTTTCTCTGTTAAAACTATTACAATTTAGTTTAAGAAACACACCACAATATCCTCTCCAAGCACTGTATTCCATTTGGACTGTTAGAAAGTACTTCCTTATATTGACATATTTCTCTTCATAATTTCCAACTATGAATAGTCCCGACCCATACATCAACAAATTAAGTATGAAGTGAAAAATTTTGAGCTTTAATTTCTTCTACGTCTGGCTTCTTCAATCTTATAGGAAAACCGAAGCCAAGCTTTTCATTTGCTTTCTTAGTCTGACTTATCAAGTTAACATAAAATGAAATTCACCCCTTTTAGAATACATTTCAATGATTTTTGACAAAATTAAACAGTGTCACCACCACGACAACCCAGATATAGAATATTCTCGTGACTCCAGAGAGGTCCCTGGGCTCCTGTGTTGTCAACTCCCAAACCTCAGCCCCTGGGAAACACAGATCTAATTTCTTCCTTATAATTTTGAATAATCTACCTGTTATATAATAGAATCATACACTTATGTACCCTCTGAATCTGGCTTCTTTCACTTTGCATAATGCTTTTGAGATTCATCCCTATTTTTTTGTGTCAGTAGTTTGTTCCTTCTTATGACCGAGTAGTATTCTCATGTGATATATAAAAAATTTATCCATTCACTATTTGTTGGAGATTTAGGTTGTTTTCAGTTTGTGGCCATAATGCATAAAGCTGTTACAAACATTTCCAAATAAGTTTGTGTGTAAAAATATGTTTCCTTCTCTTAAATAAAAAGTTAAGGAAGATATTGCTGGGTTTTGGTGAGTAAATGATTAACTTTCTACAAAATATACCAAAGTGTTTTCCAAAATGGCTGTATTATTTCTCATTCCTACCAGCAGCATATGAGAGTTCAGGTTGTTCCATGTCCCTGTGGCACTCAGACATTCTAGTAAGGTCTTTATCTGATTTTGGTATTGAGCAATCCTGCCCTCATAGATTGAGTCAGGTTGTATTTTCTCTTCAGATTTCTGTAAGAGTTTGTGTAGAATTGATATTATTTCTTCCTCAGTATTTTTCTTTAAGATTCACCATTAAAGCCCTCTACATTAGGAGAATGCTTTCATTTTTCTTTAACTCGTGGAGATTTTCAATTTATTTATTAGTTTTTGAATGAAATTTATCATTTTCATTATCATTACTGATGGCTCTCTTTTATTCTTGGTATTGGTAAATTGTTCAGTTTAAGTAGAAGCTTGTCAATTTTATTGATTTTTTTAAAAGATCTTTTTTTGTTTAATTAATTCTTCTCTATTATAATTTCATTGATTTCTTCTGTCTGCTCTGTGTTTAATTTGCTCTAATTTCTCTAGTTTCTTAAGGTGGAATCTTTGATCATTGATTTGACGCTATTTATTTTTCCAAGACAAATATTTAATGCTATAAATATTCCTCTAAGAGCTGCTTTATAATGCATCTCACGAATTTTGAAAATTTGTGTTTTAATTTTCATTCAACTAAATATGTTCTAATTTCCCTTTTGATTTCCATTTTGACCTTTTGGTATTTAGAAGTGTACTATTGATTGCCAACTTATTTCCAACATGGGCAACATATTCTATGTGAATGCAATTATGTGTATATGTTTAGAAGCTCAGGTGTCTTATGAGCGCAGAAAAAATTATGACTTTGCAAATGATTCAACTTTTCCTTTTTGTTAGTGTAGGAATAATATTTTCTTAAAGCTTTCTAAATTTTAAGCAGAAGCAGAACTCCTCATGCAGAACTTTTAAAATAATAACTAATAATACATATCTGTATAAATGGAGAAAATATATCTGTATGTTACTTGTGGGGAAATTTTTTTCTTTGCGATGAATAGACTTATGTTGCATCTGTGGTAGAAATATCATATTTTCTCTTTAATCCTTATCTGCAAATTATCTCTTTCATTAAGTAATTTTCAATAAGACATTTTGAAAAATAAACCAAGTAATAAAACAGCTAACTAGACTCTCTTTTAAATTATGAAGTTTATAATGTTTTCTATTCAACTATTATCTCATTTTATGTTGGAAGTCTAAATGACAATCACACAACTTTGGGTCTATGGAAACATAGGTAGGATTATCCCTTCCCAGTGGCTGGCATGTAGACTGTAGCTCTGTAGAACATTTAGGACTCCATGCTCTCTCCTTTTATTTATAAATCTATGTGCTACTTGTAAGAGTTTGTATACCAACAGAAGTTCAGTCAGAGTAGTAAGAAAATAGAATTCCGGTCAAGATGGTGGAGTAGGTAAACACTGTGCTTGCCTTCTCTCCTGACCACATCAAAATTACAAATAAACTACAGAAAAACCATCTTTAGGAATCACCTGAAGTATAGCTGAACAGAAGCCTACAACTAGGGACACAGAAGAGGCCTCCCTGAGACTGGGAGGCCTCCCTGAGACTGGGAGGGGAAGAGATATAGAAGGGGCTGGTCTCACACCTGCATATGGCAGTTGAGAATCGGGAGTGATATCTTGTATATAAAGTTCCTCCTGGAGGAGTGAGGGGTCCCGGCTCCACACTGGGATCTCCAGCCCAGGGTTACAATGCTGGGAAGAGAAGTCCCCACAACCTCTGCCTCTGAAAACCAGAGAAGATTGTGGCTGAGTGAGATAGAGGGTGGCTTAGTTTGCATACGGTCCTCCTAAAAGACCTGCTCATGAGTTACTCATTGATGGACTCACTCGCTCTGACCTCCAGCGCTGGGGCAGCTGCTTGAAAATTGCCAGGGACAAACGGGGAAGAACTGAATTGTCTGGCTTCGGGGTGATGGCTGGAGGGGCAGCTTTATCCCAGACAGAGGTGCAGGCAGAATCCATTTCTTTTTGATAAGCCTTCCTCCTTCCCATTGTGAAGATGCAGTTGGCTGCCATATCCGAGACTCTATCAACCTGGTTAACATTGGTTGCCCTGCCCTGGTGAGTCCATGAAACCCTGGCCCACCCAACTTTCAGAGCTACCCAAGCTGCCTCCAGTGGCTTTTCCATACAAATAGCCTGTCTTGGCTCATGCTGTGAATTTTCATAACATGTCTTAAAGGTTCACAAAAGCCAAACAAGCAGCATCTGGCCTTGACTTGACATGCCCCACACCTTTTGCTGAGCAACCCCAAGCCCAGCACTAGAGGCAACCAGCCTCAGTGCCTGGTTTGACTTCTCTCAGGTACCTCCAAACCCAGTGCAGGTGGCAGCCATCTGCTGATTGCTTAGTGACTCTTGCCAGGTGTCCCCAGGCAGGATACTGGCTGCAGCTGAACTTGGCTGATG
>NW_011888785.1:18395569-18406414 GCF_000151845.1 Pteropus vampyrus | reverse complement strand
TTTTTTGTTATTGATTCTGTCATGAAAGCAATGTCTTTTATTGATTATCTGTAAAAAATATTTGAAAATTTTAAGATGCACTTACTTTATATGACTAAAATTACTTTTACATATAAAAACTCAACACACCTTTTTATTACAAAAGTTTTCCAAGGAAATACAGAACTATATATGCATGCATACAGGAGACTGGCATTTGGAGATAAGCTAAATGATTATCAGGCACTGAACTCAAACATTTTTAAAAAATACTAATTAAAGCAAATGTAGTGAAGTCCTTCACGCTTTAACAAACAAACAAAATCTCATAGACATAGATAACAGCATGGTGGTTACCAGAGGAAAAGGTAGGTAGGGGAGTAGAAAAGGATAATGGGGGTCAAATATATGGTGAGCAAAAGAGATTTGACTTTGGGTTGTGAACACACAATGCAATATACAGATGATGTATTATAGAATGTACACTTGAAACCTATATAATTTATTAACCAATGTCGCTCAAATCTAATAAAATTTAAAAAATTTCTGAATAACTTCTAAAAGGACAAGTTTCTTTAAAAAATAAATAATGAAACTCTAAGTCGAATATATATACATATATATGTATATGTATACACTAAAATTATTGATTTCTTGTCCAAGGGTAAATTTTCTCTTTATATCTGTACCCAGTTGGCAATGTGTGGCATCTCATTCCTGGAAATGGATATCTTGAAAAGCAAATGCCCAGGGAATATTCATTTAGCTGTGAGCAATGGCTGAGAGTTTCCAGCTCTGAAATTCATTTGGAAGAGTCCCCTAATTCAGGGGGGGAATAAGTGGCTGTGCTTTGGCAGATTCTGTACAGCGTAGTTCTCAAATTGATGGATTTTTGTAAAGTCCTGATGGTTTTGTTGACCATGCTGTCCATAGCAGCATGATTCTACTAGGCTTATGCCATATCTACACTGATAGAATTATTATCATTAGTATCATTAATATGCATGCATTCTCTTTGTTCTATGGATCTGTTTGGAGTTTTTAGAGGAGTAGACTACTGGTGAGGTCTCAAACTGATGGTCATATCTATTTTAATTTTTAAAGCAAAAGCATTTTATCAACCATACTTAGGACTAAATTGGAGAAATAGGAAGGACATATTAAAATGATGTGGTTCAGAACAGAGTGAATTTACTTTTTGTATGTGCAAATTTGTTTTGTGATTTTCTTTATTTCTTAAGTTTTATTATTTTTATACAGCTGATTATAATGTCATGTCCAGGCTTTTATAAATCTCATATAAGCCAGGTTAGGAAGGAGAAAGGTTTCTTTATTGATTGATTTTTAAGCAACTTTTATTCATAATTATTAAAAATAAGACATTGTCTAGCTGGAAAACCTGGAAAACACTGGAATGAGAAAGCTCAAACAAAACCTACCTGTACCCACCTATTCCCACAGATATTTCTGATATTTTGTATTTGTCTTTTCAAGCTTAAATACTGTGGTAGCAGTGTTGGGTCTCTAAAATACGAGGTCTTAAATTCTGTTCCTAAGTTTTTGTTGGACTGAGTCCTCACACAGTAAATGGATAATGAAAAAGTAGCAGATACATTGAGAATATAATTCATGGTTGATTGCAGGTGATGTCTCTGCATGTAGGCAATGAGAGGAATCCACATAAGCTGTGAAAAAAAACTGCAGTGGTACATCATCCCTGGAGCTTGGTTTTTGGATGTGTCCTCTTGCTTGTGTATGCTTCTGATGCTTCTGAAAGCACTTGTCTTCTCATCCCCTGTTCCCCTGGTCCAAGCACTTCTCACTGCCATATGACAATCTACACTGGTGTCAGGACTGAGTCATATGTCCAGTCTCCCAGACTTAGGATTTCTCAGATTTAATCATGTAAATAGGTAGCTTGTCTTTTATTTACCTCTATGTCTTCATTGGTTAGATGAATCTAGCACAGAGAAAGTGCCCAATAAATAAATGACGAGTGAATGTTGAGTAATAGAACTTGGTCATCCAATAGGATGAGTCTGATTATTTGAAAAATTCCAGATCGTGGAATCTCAAGAATCCTTCTCACTCACTTGGGACAGTGAAGGACCAACCCTAAAAAACAAAAAGGCTATCTATTATCTCTAGAGAAAATGAGGGATAATTTTCATTCCTTCCTAATGTAAATGTACATTATACTATAAAATGATTTTTAATGACTGCATCATATATTATTATATGGATATAACAATTTTAATCAGCAACCTCTTATTTTTGATCATTTGGTTCTCTTCCATCTTTTCTGTATTGCAAATGTTACTACCTCCATGAATATCTTTGTACATATGCTTTGTGTATAATTCTGATTATTTTTAGGCTACATTCCTTAAAATAAAATTGCTATATTAAAATGTTTACCCCCTCTTTGAATATTTTCCATACTAGTATTTGAAAATCTGACTGCCAAAATAATTATATTTTAGACACAAGAAAAAATGTAGATCTTTTTAGAAAAGTTTAGAATTCTTGGATCTACTTGTTTAACTTCCTAGTTTTAATTTCAATTTAACTCCATTATTAACATAAATAAAGATTGATTTTTTTCCAAGAGAGCCAGAGAAAAGTAATTTGTCTGTCTCACTCTATAGCCATTTCGGCCAAAATAGAAATGTGAACTGTTTCAAGTTGTCACTCTTTCTCTCTCTTGTTTACTAGATTACTCTTAAAATAAATGAAGTTCATGTGACAACATAGATAGACTCGCGGGTATTATGTTAAGTGAAATAAGTCAGATAGGAAAAGACAAATACCATACAATCTCACTTACATGTGGAATCTAAAGAACAAAATAAACAAACAAAACAGAAACAGACTTATAGATAGAGAACAAACTTAGGATTTCCAGATGGGAGGGGGTTTGAAGAGATGGTTGAAAAAGGTGAAGGAACTAAGAAGTACAAATTACTAGTTACGAAATAGTCATGGGGATGTAAAGTACAGCATACAGAATATAGTCAATAACATTATAATAATATGTATACTGCCAAGTGGTTACTAGACTAATTGGAGTTATCACTTTGCAAATTATATAAATGTCCAACTACTTACACTGTATACCTGGAACTAACATAAAATAATATTGAAAAAAATAAATGAAGTTCAGAGTTGAGCAAAATCTAAGCTCAAAACATATCAGTAAGAAATAATATCCATATTATCATAGTTTTAATGACTAGAATGTTTTAAGCTTACTTAGTGAGATGTGTATCTCTTTTCTTGAAAGTTAAACTTTATGTTTTCTCTTAAAGCATGACAATTCCATGCTATAACAACCCTTCTAAATCAGGTGGGCTCTTTTATTCCAACTTTTGGCATGAGCAAAGAAATGTAATGCACTCGCTGCCTTGCAGAAACACCAATTATATTGTATTCCAGAAACATCTAAGTTAAAAAAAGAAGGAAGGCTTAAAATATGTGGCCTTTGTAGTCACACTCTTACCATACAATCCAATAATTACACTGCCAAGTAGTTACACAACTGAGTTGAAAATTTGTGTCCACATTGAAACCTGCACAGGAATGTCAATAACAGTTTTCATAATTTTCAAAACATAGAAATAATTAAGATGCCCTTTAATAGGTGAATGGATAAACAAATTGTGTTGCATTTTGTACAAATTGTGTTCCATTCTATACAATGGAATTCTACCCAGTGGTAAAAAGAAATGAGCTGTCAAGCCACGAAAAGATATGAAGGAAATGTAAGTGCATATTACTAAATAAAAGAAGCAAATCTGATAAGGCTACGTATTGCACAATATCAACTATATGACATTCTGGAATAGGTAAATATAGAGATAGTAAGATCAGTGGTTGCTAGGGGCTTAAGGAGAGAGAGAGAGGGATGAGTAAGTGGAATAAAGGGTATTTTCAGTTTGATGAAACTGTTCTGTATGATGCTGTAATGGTTGGTACATGATATATATTTGTCAAAACCCATAGAATTGCACAAAACAAAGAGTGAGCCTTAATGTAAACTATGGACTTTAGTGATAAGTCATCAATATTTGTTTAATTGTAAGAAATGTACCACATTAAAATAATATGTTAATAGTTGGGGAAATTATGTGCAGCAGAAGTGTGGTGTATGGGAACTTTCTGTACTACCAGCTTCATCTTAAAAATCTATAGCTGTTCTAAAAAATAAAAGGCTATTAATTAAAAAGCAGGAATAAAATGAGGGTTTTCTTCTATCTGTTTAGTACTGACTGGTGATAGGTTATCCCTAATCTACTTTTTTTTCTCAGATAAAACAATTTTATCAATTTGTTATTGTGAAACTTCTGAGAATGACTCTCAAACATTTGTATCAATTAATCAATTCTGTCTCTTGATCTTTTTGGAGCCCTGCATTAAAGCCTGAAAATAATTATCTGAGTCAATATTTTCATTTGTTTGTTAGATCAGGCTTATATTTCTGTAGCACAGCTGTATTGGATATAGTTCTATCTGAAAAATGATAAGAGAACAAGTTAATTCTCTAGACCTCATTCAAGGATGCTCTTATAATCTGTATCTTTAGATCTGATGCTAAAGGGAAAAATAATAGGAATGTTTGTAAGGTTATGTTCTAGATATCTTTCTCATCAAATTATAACCTTGCTGTTCTCACCTTGCCTGTAAAGCTTAAATTAATAATGTAACAATTTTCACTGGCACTCTTTATTTTACAAAAAATAGATTTATATTTAAAAGTAAAGAAAGTAATATCTTAAGTTTTAGAGAAATTTCTGCCATCTAAATTTTTAATTTCCCAAGCCAAATTAATCAAAAAACAGAGAAAATGGCTCTCACTCACATGGGCTACCTGAAACTTAAATATAGTTTTTTAATGTGATAGAGAAAGAGAAGGAGAAATATTAAATGTAGTTGATTTCACTTCCTTCTGGAATTCATTATGAACATGTTAACGTAAAATTAATGCTAGTCTATACATGTTATCTCACACTATGGAAATCACACTATTAAGACTCCCTGCCATTCCTTGTTTCTCCAATATTATCTATAAATGCTAATGGCACAGTGTTCCCTTTGTTGCACCTGCTTTCTTATGGTGTGAAAACTCAACTTCAGATGCGGCACACTCTCTGCACCGGCTCAATCATGCATTAATTAGAGCAACTTCTTTTCTTCTTTAGTAGATAAATATTGCCTTAAAAAATGAGAGTTCTGATATTCTATCTCTCATTTGATGAACATATTCCTTTGAAACATTTTGAATTACAAGTGAGTGGAAGTTCAGAATTTGGACTTTGAACACATCACCCAGCCTCTTCTGTCTCTGATGCAGCACTAATATTGTGGGTTTATGGAAGGAAGCCCATTTGATGTGGGAAGTTTCTGGCCCCTTTGGTGCTTATGGTTTCTTTCTTTTCATTAATGATTGTTTTTGTCCAGAAGGCTATTTGTGGTATAATAAGGGAACATAGTCAAAGCCTGTGTTCATTAAGCTATCCCAAACCTTGCTTTCTTCCCAATGTAATAATTAAGAAATCTTTGATTAACAACTACTGATTTAGGATTTTCTGTGAGAACAGTACTTTTTGCAACAGTGTGTGCTTATTTATAGGCAAAATAAAGAGTCTAAGTGAATTAATGTACATAACCTCGAGCACAATTGTATACCGATATAACATTGTTGTATAAATATTACCTGAAGGATAATATGTGTGTATGTGTTTCTTTAATACAGAAGTTACAAAACATGAGTTAGGTAAAGAAATAGTCAAGGTCTATAATAACCAAATAAAAATTTCTTTTCTGGTAATTTCATATAATAAATGAAAGAGAATTGTGACTTTTTAAAAATATTTTTAGGCTGTCTTTCTATTTGAAAGAATTTGGCTTTTAGATGAGATTTTGAGGAAAAAAAATTTATTATTCTGAACTAAAATTTTCCTAACATAATAGAGATGGAGAAATTCAACTCTAAACTGTGACTTTATTGAGTTATTTAATTTTTATTCCTTTTCTGAGTACCTAAATTTTCTTCTTGGGCTTAGCTTCTTACAAAAGAATTTATCTAAGCACAAAGATATACCTAAAAGGAAATTATAATTGGTAATATGCTTTTAAAATATTAGTCTCTGCATTCATACAATATATATGAATGTATATGCATATATATATACACATATATAAATTATAAATATGTAAATATATATGCAAACATAGAGTGCTACTTATATTCTTTAGTTATAGATTTACTCAATTCAGAATGGAAAAACAGTTGACAACATTTTCTTAAAGATGGATTATATCCCACCCGAGTGAATCTGAGATTAAGTTACTGCAATCTAGATTTCTTAGCCTCAAAGGTAGTCATCAACTGAGTGGTAGGAACTATGAATATTTATCATGGAAAACACCAGATAAAAAAATGAAGCTTATTGGATCTAGAATTTTTCTTAGAAATTCAGTTAATGTGACAGTTGGTAATTTGTCTTCATCTATTTTTATTTCTCTCATATGAGTATTTTATAAGTTCAATGGATCCAAACATATAAAAATATAACTGAAAGGTTTATCGCCCTGAAAATTATTCATAAAAATGAATATTCCCTCATCATGTGAAAAAAGGCACGTATAAATGATAATTCCAATGCTTATGTTATATTTTTTATTCCAAGACCAAAACCTTTTCATATATCTTATTTTATTTATATGACTTTTTTTTTTGGCTCATTGCAAGTGAAAATACCCAGGTATGAGATACACAGAACCATCTACAGATGTCACCATGAAATATTGGTGACTTCATGGCATTTACTCTATTCTGTCCACTTTGGTTATTGTAAAGTATGTATAATACTTAAAATGGCTGGCCACCTTGTGGCTTACCATATGTCTATCAAAATATTTTTAACTTGGACTTGAGGTTAGGATCATCTCTACGGCCTTCAATTTACCTCTGGGATACTTTCAGATTTAATAACTAATTAGTAACTATTTGCATTTCAGATGCAGATTCTCTTGATGCAGGATGCCTATGTTATTCATTATTTTTCTTTTGCCCAAGACAAATGAATATTATGATGTTGGGGAAAATTCTATAGCATCCATTCCATTCTACATTAATCTAAAAAATAGGGAGGCAGACATTTTTTCTCTTTCATATTGTCTCCCACAAAGGAATTAGGTTTCAAACCAAATCCCTTTAAATGGAATCATGGTTCCTAGATAGAGATGCTATATCCTCTCAGGGTTTACTTCATTTATGACTATAAAAAGAATTCAATATCTTTTATGATGAGAATTGCTCACTTGCCTGATATGGTCAGCTGTTTATTGTTTCATGCCTTCCGTCATTCTAGAGGTTGTCTGGTTCCTGACTTCTCACTTACATACCTAGATCATTCTCACCGAAGTGTTTTCCTTCAATCTGAGTAAGATTCACAGATTTTCCTTATTGCCTAGTACACAATGTTTTATGTATTCGCTGTTTATGGCAAGTTTACCTTTTCAAGTGTGCTTTGCGAGAGGACAATTTGCCTTTGTTACATTACCTTATTAATACATTTTATGTATCAGTTCAGCTATTACTTTAACAAACACATGGGTTCAGATTATTTGCAAGAATACTTTATTTATTATAAAGTACATTCTAAGACATTTAAACTTTTCTCAGATTAGAAGTTTTATGTATTTATAAGACAGACTTGCTGTCCCAAAATCTTTCAGTCTTCTGGAGACTCTTGTTTTTAATATTCAAAGTAAAAGGCTGGAAGCTCCATTCTATTTACTTATCCTTAGTGAGGATATCCTCAAGAATATCTTTAAGAGTTCTCTAAGAGCTGTCCTTTCTCTTTTTCGACTCTTGCTCTGATACCCTGTTTTTGCCAATTTCTCAGCACTTACACTGAGTCTCCTCTTCATCTGCTTCCTTGATAGCTTCATCCCACAGTGTATACTCATGGACACCTCAGTCTCCTCCCACCTCCAGTGACACAAATTCATGATAATTGTATGTTGTCAAAATTTTACTCAGTTTTTGGTGTAATGGGTGTAGTTTACAATGCTAAACAATATAGGCAGCAACTTAAAATTTAATATTAACTGTCACTCCAAAATTTACCCATGCCATGCAAGGGTGAAACTCTTACAGATCATGCTTCCCCCTCTGGCCCCAGTTTGTCATCTTCTCTTCCTCCTTCTTTAGCTCCAAGTTTTGATACCAAAATTCATATAACTTCTTGTACATAAAAATTAGCACACTTCTTCTGCAATGAAAATTCTGACTTTTAAGTTGTTCGATATAAAACAAAAAAAATCATTAAAGTATTTTTTAAACAAAGGGCCATCTGCTTATTCTCTTTTATATAAAGCATGTCCTTTGTAAAAATTATTATGTAAGTTCTCCTCTCATTTTTTGTTACACATTCCTTCTTGTAGTAGTTTATTTATTCATCAGTTATTTAAAAATATATTTGTTCGTTGTCACTAGGTGAAGATTATGAGTGACAATCTGTGCTAGGTTCCGAGAGATAGGACCAGCAATAAGACTCAACCCTGCCCTCAAAATATCCACAGTCTACTGGGATAGAGGGAGCATTCAACAATACACATTTATTAAAAACAACAACAATAGCAATATTCAATTGGCTGTCAGTTTTCTGTTTGGATGAAAACGAACAAAAATTTTTATACTTTTTTTCTTCTGAATGCACCAATGATTTTTTTTTGTCATTTACAAATAGCCCTAGATGATTAAGATTTTTTTCAATATACTACCTCTGAAAATACAGAAACTTCAGAGGGTTTTAGCACGTGAGATATATTTTAGATATTAAAAAATCTAGTGTGAGTCAATCCCCCAGTTTTTTTTTTCCAGTTTTATTGAAATAGACAATTAGTTGCTCGTATTTACATTGTACAATTCAATGAGGTTTTTTTTTTTTCAATTATAGTTGGCATACAATAATATAACAGTTTCAGTTGTACAGCATAGTGATCAGAAATCCACATAACTCGCAAAGTGATCACCCCACTAAATCTAGTAACCCTCTTCTCGCTTACATATTTATTACATTATTAACCATCTTCCCCATGCTACACTCTACATCTCCATGTCTATTCTGCGACTATTCTGCGACTATTTTATACTTCTTAATCCATTTTCCTTTTTTGCTGGTCTCCCCAACCCCTCTCCCATCTATCACCCTTCAAAATATTCTCTGTAACTATGAGTTTATTTCCACTTTTGTTGTTGTTTATTTTGTTCTTTAGATTCCACATATTCGTGAAATCATGTGATATTTGTCTTTATCTGACCCATTTCATTCAACACCATATACTCTATGTATCTACCATCAAGGCAATATCTTTTTCCATCCCTTTCCTTTTAGTCTGTATGTGTCTTTTAATCTGAAGTGAGTCTCTTGTGGGCAGCATATGTAGGGGTCTTGTTATCACATGTGCTCTAAGGCACACTCACATAATGAGAAAAAGCCTAATTCTATTCCAAAGAGCTTTGGTATAAAATTAAACATGTCTATTGCAGTTCAAAGGAAAGTTTTCTAAATAAAAATAATTATGTTTAAATATTTGACTATAAAAAGTTAGAATGCTTAATGTCTTCTGATTTTAAAAGGAAAGTATATATCTTCTTTGGTTGTGAGGGCCCATCTTTCACTGTTTTATAAGGTGGCTTTTGCTGTTTTTTTCAATCGTGTCTCATAAATTGTGAGATTTCTCTGCAAGATGGTTTATTATTGTCCTGCATTTGACTTTGGGGTACCCACAAGGGAAGCATCTTTTGGAATGTTTTTTTTTTCTTCTACAGGACTATTCTGTTTCGAAGTTTTCAACAGTATGTAACCAAAGTAGATTTCAGTGGTTCATAATTAATATCAGGAAACTATGATCCTGACATGACACGAACTGTATCACCCAAAGAAAAAGGTAAAGAAAAATGATGATTGCTCAGCAATTCACACCAGAGAGTGAAAGGGAAAAGCATTTTAAATTAATGGTGCTAAAGCTTTGATGCTGCCCTGTCACATTTCATCAATCTTTTCTTAGTTGTATCTGCAATGGTAAAGTACTTTACAGTTACTTGGGGAATACCAAACTGTAAATTTTTCAAAAGAAGGTGGCCTTTACTTTTACATTTTACTTTAGACTATTCTTTATAGTATATAAGCTTTTAGTGTAAAATTTGATTAAAACATATTCTTGCTGCCTAAAAAAGCTTTTTCTTGTAAAAGCCATCTAGTTTTATTGTCAAAATGGTACCCAACTGCAATATCTTTAATTGCACTGAAGAAACTTCTAGTTAAAATTCATTGTCCTGAGGTTTTTATAGACCTGAAATGCATTATCTCTCTACTCACTTTCTTAAAGATCAGTTAGTTGGCTTTTGTAGAATTTGTATAGAACTTTATTTGTATTGGTAAATTGTGGTCTCTCTCTTTCATATAGCATCTGTAGAGTTCTGCTCTCTACTCAGTGTACTATCTAATGCTTCAGTTTGTGTAGCAAGCAGATGGCTAGATGAGGATATGTAGTTCTATCAAAATAACACTCATATATCACTATTTAGGTTCCTGGAAAGGAATAATAATGTGGGCTGTGGGCTGATTTGAACTTTCTCCACACTGAGCTCAATATTGTTCCATTTTAGGTCATTTTCCAAAAGGCACAGAAAGAACAGTACCTAAGAGAATGGCCATGAATTGATACTTAGGAGAAAGCATTATTTATGAATGTCCTGTTTTATAAATTATGTCAGAGTTTTGAGCTAATTACAAAAATATATACAATATTTCTGAAATTTTCTTTTATTTATAGATGTGTACGGTTAACAAA
>NW_011888785.1:18391690-18394714 GCF_000151845.1 Pteropus vampyrus | reverse complement strand
CAATTATATATATATGATTATAATATATAATTATATATAATATACAATTATATGTAAAATATGATTGTACATTGTTGGTGGGATGTAAAATGGTACATCTGCAGTGAAAGACTGCTTGGCAGTTCCTCAAGAAATTAAAGATAGAATTAGCATATGATTCATCAATTCTACTTTTATAGGCATATGCCCAAAAGAATTGAAAACAGGGGGCTGGAACAGATATTTGTACACCAATGTTAGTAGCTGTATTATTCACAACAATAGCCTAAAGGTGGACATAGCCTAAATGTCCATCAACAGATAAATAAATTTTTAAATGTGGCATATACGTTCAATGGACTATTATTCAATCTTAAAAAGGAATGAAATTCTGACATGGTAAAACATAGATGAACCCTAAAAATATTATGATAAATTAAATGATATAGACACAAAAAGAGAAATATAGTATAATTCCACTTAAATGAAGTACCTAGAATAGTCAAATAACCAGTTTCTGAGGGGAGAAAGAAGGCACATGGAGAGTAAATATTTAATGGGTACATCAATTCCGTTTGGGATGATGAAAAGTTCTGGAGATGGATAGTGGTGATTGCACAAAAAATATGAATGTACTTAATACTAAAATGTACTTAACACTTAAAATGGTAAATTTAATGTGTATTTGACCACAAAAAAACTTACAAGAAAACATAAAACAAGAAGGCACGTGTAAGACAACTTTTCTGGTATTAACACAAAGAGAATTGTGACCTATCATCTTTGAAAAAGGCTCTTGCTTTCTGTACTACTGTGGGGGCAGATAAAGACTCTCAGAAGTGTATTTGAAATGTGAGGAGAGCAGAATTCCACAGATACATTGAATTTATGCATGTAGAAGAAACAATTGTATCAAGCTTCTTAAATTTAAATTTATTACCAGGATTTGTCTAAGTATTCATTGCAGTTCAGAGAGAATTTGAGTGGGAATTTTATGTTCAAGAAATTGATTTTATAGAATATAAAGATTTATAACATGTAAAGTATCAGTGCCTGAATAGAATCTTGTTTTAATAACCCAAGAATGAATTCAAACACTTAAAATGTTAATGGGTAAAAAGAATATGACTAAGAGAGTTTTTTTTTTAAGACTATATCTTCATTCTATCTTTATTTCTTTATGGTGTCATCACAAATTTCACCTAGACAAAGTCCCTTGTTTTCTTCCAGGAATAACCTTTTCTTGCCTATAGTATAATGGACTAAAATCATATGTTCATAGGACTTGGAGGCAGCTCAAGGAGATTCTCTATGGCTTCTCTGTATACTTTGGAAGTTGGAATAAATGGAATTTTCTAACACTGTTATGCAAAAATAGTCCTGCATATATCTGTTTAAGTCCACACGTAGAGTAGATGTATAAAGAGAAGTTATTTTCTGCTCTTGAAAGTTGAATGTTCTTTCACAAGAAAATTTAACCTTGAAATGGAGACAATAAAAGATGACAAACCATATTTGGGGATTGCCATCATCCCTTTATGTTTGGCTATCACAAATATGTCTGAGTTATAAAGAGATGAGAAACTTGAAAACAGATGGCCTGTTTCTGTCTATATGAATTGTGGAGCATTTGAAAGAAATGTCAATCATGTAAAATGAAATGTAAGATCAGTCTACCATTTGATAACTTTCTCTTTACATTCCATTTGTGAATTGGTGCCATATCTTTTTCTTACTGAAGTGAATTGAGAGTATTTTTTATTTATTAGGATAATTTTCATATCTAATAGCATATCATTTATTTTTAAGTGATACAAAGCAAACAGGTATTGATATGGCAATCAACCAGAACCATTTGACTTTTCTCAAATGTTTATAATAAGTGTATAATCCCAAATGAAGCACAATAGTGAAGTAGCAGAATTGGGTGACTAAAACCACAAACTTTGAAGGCAAAAAGTCCTCAGTTTAAATCACCTTATTTTAATCTCTGTATTATTGTCTGAATTGGGGAATTCTAATATATACCTAATTCATAATCTGTTCCAGAGAAGAGATAACATCTTTAATAAACTATTTTGCATAGATTAAACCCTAATGACAGCCATGCAACAACTCACATCTTTTTACCATGTTCTTTAGAAGTTTCTTGTTAATATCATTATATAACAAATATATGGGTGTTCACATATGTTTTATATACACACACACACACACATGCCTGTGTATAATAATAATACAGTGTTATATATAATTTTATTGGATATACATTTTTATAATAAAACTTCCAGTTCTTTTTCGTTGAAGAAGATAATAGGCATAATATTTAAAATGACTCTAACATTTTTCTATAACTATTATAACCAATCAGAACTATATATCAAAACCACAAGGCAGCTGCTGGAGGACAAGATGCCTAGACCTCACTGTGTGAAACAGTATTAGTAGCTTTGGGGTGGTGCTAAGCATCCTCTGTATTTTAAAAGTACTCTTCCTAGAAATTCTCATTTACTTTCTCATGCATGAGTGATACCTCAGCATTTCTGTATTAGATAATAAGTCCCAAACACATGTGTTATTATTGTAACTCATGGGTAGAGTAAATGAGACAAGATGAGTTTATTTCCTTTCTTGTCCTTCTAAACTTATGCTGAGGGGCTAATCTTATCCTGTGTGTGAATTTGGGGTAGTCTCTATGACTTTTAGAGTCATTTTCAAATAATAAAAGTCATCTGTTTACATACACCCCTACACACAGGATATCCTCAGTTTAGTTATTAGGCTTTCCAAGCAAGTATTTCTAAGAAAGCTTCTGTCAGAGTTAAAGACTTCCCCTGCCCCAGCACAGCTTTAGTGATTAAATTGCTGTTTGTTGCATATCAAAGAAGCCTGCCAATCTACAGAATCCAGCATTCTAGATTTTTCAAGTATGAATCAAACACTAGTCCACAATGTCTTTCAAAATCTAGGAGACACTTAAATAAGCTTTTAAACGGTCACCTTGGAACCTTTTTCATTTGACTGACATATTTTACAGAATAGAAT
>NW_011888785.1:18388265-18391195 GCF_000151845.1 Pteropus vampyrus | reverse complement strand
ATATTTAATAAGGCAAAGGTTAATTTACTAGGGACCCTATATTATGTTGAAATTTACTAACATCACTGTTTTTCTTAAGCAATAAATTCTTTTAAAGCAGCAATGAGGCTCTGAATGTCAGAAATCAGTGTTCAAATTGAACCTCCCATGATAAAAAAAAACTCTGATTCATCATCTTCTTTTCTAATTGTATCTTCTTTGCTCCTGTAATTAAGTCATACATACCCCTTTTTCCTTTCAGTAAATAGGAATGCTCTCCATTGTTGTCAACTATGCTCTCCTGTTATCCATTCTCACAATTTTATACACTTAGATATATTTCTCTTTTATATCTTTTTTTTTTTTGTCTACAATATTGTTTAGTTTAAATTTCCTACAGGATCGTTTAATTTAAACTGATATGCTAAGTGCTAGATCACACAGCGCCTGGAATATGGTGCCTGCAATGAATGGGGTGTCTAGAATGGGCTAGGTTATGAATGAACAAATGAGTAAATGAATACATTTATAGAAAGGAAAGATTTAAATTGTTTTAAAAATGTAAGGAGATTCTTCAAACAAAAAATGTTGCTCTATAACATTGAATTATGGCAGTAGGACTAGATTGGTAGGGATTAAACTGTTTCCTAATCAAGGATAGTGACCGGAAGCACTATGCTACCTTGTGTAGTTGGCTATATCCTATGTAATCCTCAATCCATATTATGTAGGTTAGATTTTATTTCTGAAAACACACAATTTCTCTTGGACATATATCTTTTTTACATATATATTTATCATTAAGTATACATTTTATAGTTTTACAATTATATTGTCTTAACATACACTATGTTAACATTAACCCTTTATGTGATCAAGTATTTCTTTTCTCATTGTCAAGTGAAAAATTGAGCTTTTGTTAAAGTAGCTGATCTTTCTCTAAATTCCTTTAGTTAGGTTGCAGAGTGCCCACCTCTTGGTTTTATGGATCAAAGAACCTATAACCCCATCAAAATAAAGTCTATTTGCTACCAATTACATTTGGTATACAGTGATATGAAATTAATTTTCCATGAGGACTCTATAACTGAAGCTTCTTTTAGTTACTTGTAATGAAAATTCTGACAGTCTTAGTCACCCTCTTGTTATTACAGCAGTGTGTAGCTTTTAAAAAGGAATGGCTTGAATTTCAATTCAATTTTATAAAACATCAAGGTGCATTTACTTTGCCCTGTATAAGATACTGATGAGTATGCAAGATGAGGTTAATTCAATGGGCAAAATAAATCAATTCCGTGTCTCAACTAATAGCCTTAATAGTTTAGCAAGCCACATAAAAGTTTGCTTTTAAATGGGCACTTAGGATAATTTGACAGCATGCTTGCCATTAGGCAATAATTATTGTCATTACAGTAACATTTTTTCTTCTATTCCTAGTGAAATCTAGGAAAAACACGAGGTAAGAAGAAAGGAGGACAAACTTCACTGCTAACATTGACTTGTGGTACCTGAGTCAAACTCATTATGCTTATTTATGTAACTGAAGCAACTAATAAATTTTCATAGCCAGATCTTTGTACCTGAAACACTTTGCATTTATTAGTTAAAATTATGCACCATATACATGATTGCTTAAAGAAAAGGGAGATTTTATTATAAAACTGTTTTGTATTATAGCATTAGTCACTTTCTTCCAATTTTTGAAACAAGATAGAAACTTTCTGTGTAAACTGCATAAATACCAGGTTGTAAATTTTTTTTAGCATAATATTGTAATAGAACATTAAATAGAGTTATTTTTGAAAATTTGAGTCTTCACAGGCAAAAACATTTGAGTGTGTATATAAAACCTGAAGCGGTAACGCTCAACTGGTCTCTTCCTCTTGTTCTTTCCCTCTTCTCCTCCCTTCCCTTCCTTCTTCTCTTTCCTTTCTCATTTCTGCCCTCCTCCACCTTTCTTCCACAATGCAATAAAAATGCAAAGAATATGCTGTCTTCAATGAAAATAGATATTTAAGCAACATAATTCAGTGATATGTTGCATAATATTTTTCTTTTATACTCCTCTAGATCAAAGAAGCAAGGTAATAACTTTATATTCCAAACATCTTATAATAAGCAAACCAGTTAGTCTGAAACTTCTTTTCATAATTTTATAGATCTAATATTAACGTTTTGCTTTTTCAAAATCTAAGCAGATATTAATGATCCACTATTATATATTTTAAAGTTTTATTTCTTACCCGTGTCTTTAAGAAAATTGTACAAAATAAGCTGGGGTTGGTAATCCTTCCCACTGCCTATCCTTATAAATAAAGTTTTTTGTTTGTTTCTTTTGTTTTTTTTTTTTTTACATTTCAACATCCCTCTTTTTGTAAATAAAGTTTTATTGAAACACAGCCACATCTTTTTCTTTACTTATTGCTTATGACTGTTTTCACAGTACAGTGGTAGAGTTGAGAAGTTGCAACAATTTCTGTCTGGCCCTAAAAGCCTAAAATATTTACTCTTTAGCTCTTTACAACAAAAGTTTGCCCACTGCACAAGAGCACACATTACATTGAAATTTTGACCATCTTGTCAAAGACTGGACTATCACATCATTGGTTGGAAGGCTTGGAAGGACACTGCCTCACACTATATGATTGTTAATCATTTAGGCATGTATTCTTTTATTCAACCATTCTTAAATGTTTCCTTATGCCAAGTACTTTGCCAGGTGATAAGAAGACAAAACTTAGTAAGATAGGCCTTGATGATAAGCAATGTGCAGATACTTATTTTAATATAATGTGCTAAACTCTAATAGACATATGATCATTCTAGCACTCTTATACAATTCGTAAGGTATACTATGAAATTCACATTTGTACTCTTTAATCTTCCAATTCTCTAAAGTAATAATTTTCTGAAAAGTGAAGTAGTAGCCTTTGACTTCTGAAATCACTGTT
>NW_011888785.1:18359337-18388215 GCF_000151845.1 Pteropus vampyrus | reverse complement strand
ATTACATTGAAATTTTGACCATCTTGTCAAAGACTGGACTATCACATCATTGGTTGGAAGGCTTGGAAGGACACTGCCTCACACTATATGATTGTTAATCATTTAGGCATGTATTCTTTTATTCAACCATTCTTAAATGTTTCCTTATGCCAAGTACTTTGCCAGGTGATAAGAAGACAAAACTTAGTAAGATAGGCCTTGATGATAAGCAATGTGCAGATACTTATTTTAATATAATGTGCTAAACTCTAATAGACATATGATCATTCTAGCACTCTTATACAATTTGTAAGGTATACTATGAAATTCACATTTGTACTCTTTAATCTTCCAATTCTCTAAAGTAATAATTTTCTGAAAAGTGAAGTAGTAGCCTTTGACTTCTGAAATCACTGTTATTTAAACCTTTTGAGATATGTAGTGAAAATTCATAGCTAAAGGACCATTATAAATATGTTATAAATAGTATTATTGCTTTTACTATCATAATTATTTCCATTTTTCTATCTGCTTCCTCTACCTATACTTCTTTCAAACACATTTTTAGAATTAAACAAGATACATGTCTTTCATGTTTTAAAAACCTTTGCTCTCCTTTAAATGGAAACCGTGTTGCACCAGAATTTTCTTCCAGCAGCATGGGCTCTGACTCCTTGAGGACACACTCAATATTAAAGGGATAATCTGGAGAACTGGAATAGAGAAGATTAGAACCCCTTTCACTTTTTCGCCTAGTTTATCTTTTACCTCTTTTCTACTTTACTAAAGCTATGGATTCAGAGCTGCAGGTTTTTCTAAAGGAGGTCAAATTTGGTGAACAGATATAAGAATGAAAAATTAGTATTTCCTTATCCTCCTTTCTCTGGAATCATCCAATCATCAAGTGTTTATTGAAAAGCTATTACATGTCCAGCACCATGCTAAGTGATAACACCAAGCATAAAGCTTCAGCAAAAATGGAATTTTAATTGTGTGTTTTTCTTTAACTTAAAATCACTGGTATCTACAAATGTGCTCCAATCTACCAGTACAGTCTTATTTCTCTCTAGCTTAAAATGTCTTCTCTTTTGAAATCATTTTCAGTTTTCAGGAAGTGTTAATTGTTCCAATATCTGTGTTAAAAATAGCCCATTATGCATCTATTGGTAGCAACACCTAACTAATTTTAATGTGAATTACGTATTTACTTGTCAGACTCTCTTTCTAACTTGTCAGCTTTCTGAGCTGAGGAAGCTGTGTTTCACTCATTTCCTTCCCACCTCAGGTTCCACCATAGTGCCTGCCTGGAATATCATAGGCACTTAATAAATACTAGTGGAGTATGATTAAAAAGAAACCTCCTGTTCACTATTAGTTTTTATATAAACACACATTCGACCAGAAATTACGACATTCTTTCTTTAAACTTTATTGGGGTGACATTGGTCGATAAAATTATACGGATTTCAAGTATAACATTCAATACATCATCTGCATATTGCATTGTATATTCACCACCCAAAGTCAAGTCTCCTCATAGACACATACAACAGTTTAATGGTTACCAGGGGGAAAGGGGGAAGAGAGGGAGGTACTACATTCTTTTGAAAAATAGAAGATATTAATCTAAGAGGATACTTTTAGATCAAAATTTAATCATCTTTAGAATTTTTAGTATTTAAAAATATATTTGGTTAGGATTAATGATATCAACAATATTTGAACAGGGCTGAGTCTGACAAAAAATCAGAACTCCAAGTCCTCTCTCATTCTCCTTACTAGTAATATACATGACCTTCAATTGAAAAGAGAAATTGTGTTGGGGAAAGGAGATATACCTGAGTAAATGTAGTATTATGAGTGACAATTAGACTTGCAGATATAATATCTACAAACTTCTAGGTTAACCAAGCCTTATTATGAGATATGAGTCTGTGTTACTATATTTATTCCATAATTTCTAACAGGTAAATATTGATATCTTTCAAAGGCAATGCTTGACATATAAATAGCCCCCAGCAAGTTATTAATGCAAAATATTGACTGAATATTTAAATAACTTGGTATTTTAATGCTTTTCTCTTGGAGAAAATTATTTCTCCCTACTTCCACAGAAGTTGCTTTTCAGATAATGTCAATTTTAAGTATTCATCGAAATAGTGTGGAGATTATATGTATATATATGTGTGTGTGTATGTATGTGTGTGTGTGGGTGTGTATTAATTCTTCATGTCCTTTAGCAATGTAAAGTTATCTTCTCTAGGTAGGGAACTCATATCTTTGTGAATAAGATTTAGTGTATGATAGATAACAACAGGTTGGCTCACTGCAGAGCCTGCAAAACACAAATAATAGGAATCAAAAGCCACAAGAAATATGTTCAGGGAAAACAGGTCAATCTTGGTATATTCATTTGTATATCCTTTTTTTTTTTTTTTAAATCTAGAGGTTGATGCATTTTGATCAAAAACCAACATGCATCAATAAGACCAGCAAGCCTATTTAGTTGTGCTTTTAAATTTCCTAGCAGGCAGTTTCTCTTCTGGAGCATTTGGAAATGGAATTTTTTTAAAGAAAAAATTTATTGACTCAAAGCTACAAAAGGAAAATATGCTGTTAACAGGAGACTTCAAAGTAAATAATTTGCACAGTTTTATGCTATAGTGACCTACTCTCTTGATCTTGAGAGAAAATGTGTTTTTTATTGACTATGCATTTTGCCATAATAAAGTTCAGTGTTACTTCTAGGATCCAACATTTTTTTGTAATCAAAAAAATGATTAGTGGTTTGTTTTTTCATCTAGCCTTCACTTGTTTGAGGGAGAAAATGTGAAGCTAGTGCATAAAGGACTTTATACAATGCCTAGTCTTTGTATTGAACAAGTAGGACTCACTAGATGCCATTATGACATTGACACACTATCCTTTTATTCCCCACAGCCCCTTCTGTTCCTTTAAGAAAACAGTGCCAAGTTCATGATGTTTCTGGACTTTCTTAGAAAGTGTAAAGCCCTAAATTTGCTTTAAGTCACCATCATAGTACAATTCTGAAGTTTGAATGTCTAATTGTTGACAATAATTCAATAAATGATTAATGTCACATAGTCCCCCCTTGCCACACAGGGCTTCCTGCAGTGGGGGAAGGGTACATGGTCCTTTTTTCTCCTTTACCTTCTCCCCACCTGCTAACTGCTATTATAGAACCTTTCCAGTTTGGAATGGTGGAACTGAAGGAAAAGTTTTCAGGCTGTTTCCTACTTAAACTCTCTGGGCCAGTAAGAATATTAAAAATACTACATGCAAATATATAATAACATTATTGACATAGGAATATATATGTGAATAATTATAAAGTCTTTTATAATACTTAAAATACTGAAGCTGATTCTTTTCCTTGTGTACGTTATCATGGACTCGTCAGAGGCGCCCCTGCAGGATCCCTCCTGCTGCAGCTCTCAGATCTATGCTGCGTCTCTTCTCTGGCCACCCACCAGCCCACGATTGTCCTTGCTCCATTTAAGCCAGGCTCTGGCTGTGAAATCTTGCACCTTTTATGTCATCCACTTGGTCAGGAATTAAAATGTTTTGAGGTTGGGTTTCTTTCTTGTAGGGTTCACATTTGGACCATAGGAAACCCACAGGCATCCACTTACCCGTATGAAAAGGGAATTTATTCCCAGACACAGCACAATTCACCTTGGCTCCCCCGACAGTAACTCAACTGCCATCGTTCCTTTTACTCAGATATCCTGGCCAGGAATCTGATGCCAGATCACTGAGTCCTTGAAACTCCAGAAGAAACATTGCAGACTCTTCAAGTGGTCCTCTTAAGTTCCCTCTTGCTAAGTTTTAGGTAATAGAAGTAGCACTATAGCCTGCCTTGAGGAAGGGGGTGGGACTTGTAGCTCTCTCTCCAATAATCTCTCTTATAAGACTTTCCCAGCCCTCTTTCAGATTCTAGGCCTGTGGAGCAGCTCAGGTCTCACATGAGACCTACTGAATCAAATTCCACACTTAACAAGATCCTCTAGTGATGTATATCCACATTAACATTTGAGAAGTATGTTCTTTTTAGACTAGGGGTGCTCAAAGTTTATTGGGCATCGTAACCATTGGGAGAACTTGTTAAAACATAAAATGCTAGATCTTACCTTCAGAGTCTCTGATTCAATAGCTCTGGGTTTGGGTCTGAAAATTTGCACTTCTCCCAAGTTCCCAGGTGATGCTGATGCTGCTAGTCAAGAAGTCACATTTTGAGAAGCACCGTATTTATACCTGCACTTTCCCATGCTGCAGCCATAGTCACATGGTGTGATCAAGCATTTGAAATATGCTCTGCATTGCAATGTAATGTAAGTATAGAATACACACCAAATTTTAAAGACAGTAGGAAAAAAATTCAACATATCACAGTTAAAGTTTTTGTTGATTACATATTGAAATGTTAATATCTTAACTAAAGTGAGTTAAGTAAAAATATTATTAAAAATAACAACCGTTTTTATGTTTACTATTTTTAATTTACTAGAAAATTTAAAATTATACATATGGCTCACCTTATGTTTCTGTTGGCCAGCACACTTTATTTTAATCTCTGGCTGGCTATGGAGTTCCTAAGTGGTTTCTGAGACTGATTCTTATTCACCTATGTTGCAAATTTATTATTGGTTGGTTGTTCATCTTACTTTGGTATGCCATATCTAACAGACCTTAGCACCTCAGGGAAAATTGTAATTTTAACATTCTAGCTTGCACGTAAAATAGCTTGCTTAATCCTCATACAAATACTATGAAGAGGGTATTATCATCTGCCTTTTCCAAATGAGAAACCTAAAGGGAAATAACTTACTGAGGGTCCTCTAACTAGCAAATGAAATCCACAGATATGTTCCACACTTTTCACTTCACCATGCAGCCTCCACTCTAGAACAGTGATATGCAGACATTTGTTCTTATGAATTGTTGGGATACTATCTGCTCAAATTTGTACAAGTTTAAGTTCATAGGAGTTTTATATAAAAGTAAATAAGTCTGGCAGCAGCTGATTTTTTGAGCAAGGGAAACATTTCCTCTTGATAGAGAAGTCTATGTTGTAAATGTTAGTATTTTTAAATACATTGTAGCACTATAATTATTTTTGGCTGATTTGCCAACTCAAAATCTGTTTTTAGACCTAGGGCCCCATTGGCCCCATTGTATCATTATTATTTTTATAGTTAATATTTAATAGAAGCAGATTCATTCGGCTCTTTCTTCTATATTTGTACCAGACTTTTGAGTATCCCTCTCTTCCTCTGACTTCATGAGTGGTCAAAACAGAAGTAATTGTACAAAGCACTAGGTAGTATCAATGGAAAAATCCTTGACTATTACATTTCAAGTCAGCTCTGTGGGGCTAAATCACTCAAGCCAATGTACCTCTCTGTGATGCTTTCCATAAAAAGTGGGTGATATTTTTCTCTTCTAAATTCCTATAGCTTTTATTTAGAAATACTTCTAATTATACCACTTAAAAAACTTTATTGCAATTTTCCTTAGCATTCCATCTCCTTAATTAGAAGATGACCTTCTTGAGGATAGGGAATATAGATAGATAGATAGGTGGATAGATACATACATACACAGAGATATGGATAGAAAAAAGTGGATATATATTCATATTTATCTATATATCCAATCTATCTATCCATATCTCTATCTATCCTCAGGACAAGTAAACATGTATACATGCGATAAATGATCTGCCTTGAACTTAATGTTGAAATGGTTTTAAATCTGTCAAGAGAAACTCTTTGCCTTCATTCACAGTTTTCACAGTCAACTTTTGACTGTCAAAATGAGTATTGAAGGTTTCATAATACTAAAATGTATTATTCTTTGGGGTGTCTGAATCTCTCTATTTTAAAAGTCCTATAGCCTATAGCAGTGATTCATAGGTATATGGCTTAATGAACTAACATATTTCCAAAAAATATTGGAAATCAGATTTTTATATTGCTATGCATAACCATTAAACATTTGTGTTTGTTTACAAAAAGACGATCATGTAGAAAGGATGTGATCTCAGAATAAAAACCAATTTTTGAAAATATAAATTTGCTTTCATTTAAAACTTCAAGACACTACTCTCCTTATGCTCTTTTTCCCACAGACTCTCTTTGGCAGTAGTCTGTAGACTAGAGGGAGAGAACTGCTTGTCTGTGATTCAGAACCATAGTGTAAAGAGTATGAAGGGCAGTGAGGGGAATCTGATGACTCTCCCTTATTTGCAGGGCCTTGTGTATACAATCCACAGCAGAAGCTCATTCATGGTCAATTCACGTGCATGAGATAGTTACCTTTACTTCTTTGGCTTAATGAAACTGCCATGGCAGAAAGAGAAAGAAACACAAAAATTTAAGCTTTGAAAAAGTTAGATTCTCCCTTAATGGAAAGATGTGAATTTACATATATATATGTTCAGAAATACTAGAAGATTTTAACAGTCATAGAAACCATGTATCTTTTGGCAATATAAAAATGTTTTGTGCCCACCACAGGTGATCTATGGATTCTCTTTCTCATTGACAAACTGACTACATACTTGCCAAAATTAATGGAGTGGAAGCAGAAGTAAATTCAGATGTAAACAATACCATTATGAGAAAATATACTTTTGTCTCATAGGAACCAATAAACCTAACTATTCCTTCAAAATGACGCATCCTGTGCCTCAGATATTCCCACATACTGGAAATATAATTTCCAATAATTTATTTATTTGGATAGGTCTTCCATTTATAAACTGCTAGCAGGGCATATGCAAGTTTTAGAAAAAAAAGGCTCTTACAGTAATAAAATACATTAAAATAATATTCAAAGCAATAGAGCCAAGACAGACTACCTAATTGTTTAAATTCATTCTGTCTTTTTTTAGTCTTTATCTAACAGTAATTATTTTCCAGCATCCTCACTTAATTTATTACTTCTTATACCTCCGACCTCTTTAGAACAAGATAGAGCTAGTGATTACAGAAGATTTGTGATTCACCTTATTTTTAGTAATTGTAGAATTTCCTTCTTCTCCCACATCACAAATAATACCAACCTATTTTCTTGCTTTTGCTGTGTTTAGCTTTTTGTACAAAGAAGTAAACTGAAAGCCTTCTCAAAATGCTGAATGCTTACCGCCTACACTAATGCTGAACATTCACTCCACCTAATACACTTAAGAACGATGTATCCAGTGAAAATATAAACTCCAGGGACCCCAGTGAATAACAAGCTTCAGCCCTTTTCACCTTGCCGTACTCTGTAACTTGCTTTCTTCCCTGTTGTTGACATTTTATGTCTTACACTTCTTGCCATTTTTATTCCCCACCCCTCATTTTCTTTTTACTTGATGTACCTCCTCTGACATTATCTCTGACTCACTTTAGGTACCAATCTGCATTTATCCTCATCATGATTTATTTCTGGATCCTTCAGTCTGTCTTCTACCCCCAAACCTAGTTCTGGACCTTGAGACCTTATGTCAGGCCTATTTCATCTTATAAAAGAAGAGTGGGCCCTCGTTGAACAAAGCTGAACTTCTTTAACAAAATAGTTAAACTTAAAAAAAAAAATAGTACCTTATTTCCAAGTAAATCAATTTTTGAAATAATGGTCATATTTCCTTAACTCGAAGCAATTCGAGTCATTATTTTCCTTGGAGTCTATTATTCAAAGTCCTCTATCAGTATAATGATACTTTATATGGAAGCATATGGTTTAAACACCATTGTCAAATAGGCAAAGAACATTATGGTACAGCATGTATATACCACATAAATGCATGATTATAACAATAGTTATTGCAAAGCTTCATTAATAAAAGGAAGAGAGATCAAATATGGGGAGTAGAAAGTCCATAGCTAATCTTTCAAGAGGAATTGTGTCAGTTACAATGAATTATTTTATTACCACTTCCAGTATTCTTGAAAAACAACAACAAAATTATGTGGAACCTTAGAAATTGATTGATTAAATGTCCTTGAAAACGTGATTTTTGCAACAGCAGAACTTAAAAAATGACATAAAATTAACAGTTTATCTCTATAGGAATAAGGAATTTGATAAAAGAGTGTAACTAAAAGAAACTTGGGGAAGACAGAGAAGAAATGTTTTAACATTGGTTTGTAAAACAAGGATGCAGATTGCTTTCTCTATATATACATATAAGTAGCCTCCTGTTAAATCAGGGTTTTCCACTTTGATAGTATCTTAAAATATTCTGGGAAACTTTTGCAAAACACTGATGCCTAGGTCCCACCCTCAGAGATTCTAATTCACTTATAAGTTTCCCAAGTTTTACTTTATCTTCAGGGTAGTCAACCATTGCAATAGGTAATTTCAAAAGAAACTTTACTTTGTTCATTTCAGAGTTAGTAAACCGCAACCTAAATTACCATGAATAAGATGACTAAACTTTGGGCCTATCTTGGTCTCTTTGCATTCCTGTCCCTTTGTCAGGGACACACACAAAAAAACTATGAATTCTCCCAAAACTAAACTTTGATTTCTCTCAGGAAATAGTCTGAGCTATAGCTCTGGTTGCTCCACCCAATAGCCAAAGTATGTTCAGGTTTAGAGTGACCATGCAAGAAGAATGATAGGAAATACAATATTTCCTCTCATCTGATGTTTTTAGAATATGGTCATAGCCATAGCCAGATGCCTCCAGTGGCCATTTGCCTAGTGATATCTAGAGATGACCTACAGTTTTGCACTTTTATGGGGAGACATCAAAGCAGTTTTGACAAGAATCATCTGAAAAACAAAACAGAACATGAATTAATGACCTGTCATCATGGATATATTCAAACTAGAGCCTTAATCAAGACAATCATTAGAAAATTACCTTTCTTTCTTTCTTCTCTCTTTCTAGTCTTTGGGATGATAGTACAGAAAGGTTGGCATTCCTCCCCGACCTCCCCTCCCTTCCCGTAGCCTTTCCTTCCCCTTCTCCTTCCCCTGAGTCTCCTCCTCCTCTTCCTCCTCCTCCTCCTCTCTCCCTCCCTCATCTTTCAATCTTCTATCTATATTTTTTAAATTATGAACAAGAAAAACAGAAAAAGAATATAAATAATTTATAATGGTTCTAGCAAGTGATAACTATTATTATTTGGTTGTCCACCTGTCTAGTATTTAAAATATATTAGGATGGTATTACATATACAGTTTGTAACATATTCTTTTCATTTAATAAATATATAACAAATATTTTCATTGTAAAACCCTTGATATTTATTAGAATATCTATTGTAGGACTATAATCTTCTGGAGCAGACCTTGGGAACCTCGAATTTTAATTAAATAATTATTGTGAATTTTGGGGGTTCTTTGGGTTTTTTAAAGGTTTGCTGTGTTATTTTTCTAAATATATGAAGTATATATATTTATGTGTCTATGTTGAACTCTTTACACATATTATCTCATTTAACCCTCATAGCAATCCTTTAAGGCAAGCACTATTATTTTAATTTGACAGAGAAGGAATTGAGGCTCAGATTAAATAAATTTCTGAAGATCAGATTCCTCCAGTTGTAAAACTCACATTTCCACTAATACATCACATTGTCTCTCAGATAATACTGCTAAGGCTATTCAGTCTAAATTTTTCCAACATTTGTGTATGAACATGTTCAAATATAGAGCAAATTTGAAAGATGTTCCAATGAGCACCATATATTCACCACCCAAATTCTACCGTTAATGTTTTTACTATATTAGCTGTATCACATATCTATCGTTCAATTATCTTGACATCCATCCATTTATCCATATTGTTTTTAATGAACATCAATCCTTGATTTTGGAACCCTATTATACCAGTGCCTAAACTAAGCCATAACTATGATATTTTGAAATTGTTTTAATTTTTTTCCATTTGTTTTTTTTGGGTCATAAGTAGGGATGATCAAACCAAAATAGTATTAAGAATATATTAAGAATATAGAAAGTCATAAAGCTGTTACTAGTCAATGACTTTATAGGATCAGAAAAATTAAGATATACTGGACTGGGTGATCTCAGCAATCCATGTAAGAGAACTGATTACTAGTTACAGCTACAAGATCCTTTTTGCCATGTAAGGTAACACAGTCAAATGTGTGGTGTTTCATCATATTCCTAGTCCATGGAATTAAGGCACAGAATTTTGGTGAGCCATTGTTAGAATTTTGCCTAAAACAACTTATTTTAAATCTGAAAACTAACCCTTTGGACTCGTATAACTCTTTTGTTTATAATAGCCATAAGAGTGCTTTCAGAATTCATAGAAACTTATGAGATTATTCTAGTGACAAAATAATATTTATGCTTTTTAAACTTCTATTGTGAAAATAAGAATAATTGTTGGTGTTTCTTACAAAGAACACATGATTTATTAAAAGAAATCAGCACAATATAAGGAAATGCCTAAACTACTTAGAAAGAGCTAGTTTATAAATATTTAGCTTTTGGGCATTCTTCACACATGTGAATTTTTCCATTATGAAATCTGGAATTTAGTTCTATGCTTTTCAAATATAAGAAACATATTGCTTCTATTTTTACTAAATGTTTTTATTACTAGTAGAAAGAAGGTATAAAAGAAGTAACACTGTTTTCTTTGTATAATTTTGTTTATTCCTTATTCTAAAAATCACTTGAATCACTACCTTCTCTTAAAAATGTTGAAGTTCAGAAAATTTCAACAAGATTATCTTAGCCTTACCAAATCCTTGAGAATCATGCTCGTGTTTTGAGGAGTGAGGGAAGATAAGACTAGGTTGGCATTTGACAACCAAGAAAGTTAAATGAAAGAAAAGAACAGTTGATTAAATTCAGAGCCAGTAAAATTAAATATTACTTTTTATTAGCTATGTGGCATTCATAATTCAAAGAATAAAAAAAAGGTCAATGATCCAAAAGAGTTGTTTCTATATGCAATAAAGGTATGGCAGAATCGCTGTCATCTCCCAAGTATTCCTATAAAGCTTACCACCCAACTCCCCGCGCTCCACCCCCACAACCAAAAGTGCTAATAAAGCAATCAGAAGAAAGCGTCTGCTCATTTCAAACGTGAAAATTTATATACATGCTAGAACATTTATGTAATATATAAATAGAAATACAGGGTCTCACAGAGGGTTTGGAGAAAAGCAATGACACTATCAGATCAAGATTTCATTTTATTCATTTCAAAAACATATACTTGATTTTACTCCTGTTATTAAATGAACAAATGTTTAGTCTGAGCAATGGAGAAAATATAGACTATTTGAAAGGAAGCAAGCCATCATCCAGGCTCTCTCTCTAAAGCTTTCACTGTCGATATAATATTAGATGTGTTTATTCTAGGTTTTTCTCTAAGCAGATATATGTAAAAGCTGATTTACAAACTTAATATTAGAACAAGCATTTTTCTATGCTATTACAGTTTATTCATAATATCAGTTTTGCTTCATTCTTTATCTTATATGAATTTCATCATAAGTAATATTACCTTATACTTAAGTTTTACTATGCTTCAGTTAATGTGTTTAAATATGAATGATTTAATTCTTTCATCATATGCTAACTGTTCTACATTAATTTCTTGTATTCAACTGCCTTATGCTTAGTGTATTCAGTTTTAGAAAATTTCAACATATAATATGACACAGGGTGTTATGTAAAATGTAATGGCAGCATTATTATTATATAAAAAATGTATTTTCCCTATTTCTGTAGCAGCATTTTTACACTCATTAAATGTGCAAAGATGATGGCTATGAATTTATGTCATGTACTTTTGATACATTAAAATACATAAGTGAAATTGTCTTTAAACTATTTCATGATGTTTACAATCAATTTGATTCTAGATACTGAATTCTCCAAATTGACCAATTCTCAGAGAAAATTTAGGATAGCAATTTTGCTAAAGTCATCAAAAACCTAGAAAATTTTAAAGTGGCTAAAAGCTCATAGACTTTCTGTTCCCCCATCTAAAGTTATTGTTCCTAAATATTTATCTTACTGACAATACAGGACATTTTAAAGTAGAAACTCAATTAAAACAATCATGGGCAACAGGAGAAGGGGTAAAGGAAGCATTCACATTGTTGTTTTAGGTGGCCTGCTCTGCAAGGGCATAGTGGCCAAAAGTACACCAACAGGGATTCCAAAATCTTTAAAAATAATTTAAGTTTTCACCAAAGTGTCTTGAGGAAATGGAAAAAGGAGCTTCCACCAGGCTGCACACAGGAACATTTTTCAAAACTACTCCAAATTTTGGCACCCAATTTTTTGTTTTATCTAGGCTATGACCCAAACGTTGCTGTCTTTTTAAAACATATCTCCTAGCTTTCCCAGACTTTCTAGTTTATTTTCTGTTCCCAGAGGTATCATCATGTCCCTTCTCATCAGAAACTTTCTCTCCCTTCTCCCTTTTCTGTCCTACTTTAATCTCTAAGTTTGACTTTAATTAGCTCAACAAAAACCCACCTATACAGACTAGAAAAGAGCCTTTCTCCTATAGGCAGTGGATTTAATTGGACATTTCTGTCTTTAGATGTCTTGGGGTCTGCATACCCTGGGGAGGGTACTAAACCCCTTTCCTCCTCTTGACACTTGGGTCAATTATTTGTGATAGCTGACCCAAGATGACCTAAGGATGGTGGTCTTGTGGAAGCAAACTGGAAAATCCTTATTGGACCCCAAATTAGTATATGAGAGTTTAAAATTCTAACTGCCCTGAACTCTGAAAAAATACATAGGTTTTATAGCTCCTTTGCTTCCACCTTGTATTTTTGAAGCTGCTTGATAAATATAAAAGTACCAACACATGAGGCATGGAAGGGACTCTTGAAGTAGTTCCAGTTCAGTGTAATAAGAATTTATTCATTCAACAAATATTTATTGACTATAATTTTTCAGGTACCCTTTTAAATGCTAGAGATACTGCAACAAACAAAACTGATGAAACTCTCTACTTTCAAGGAGCACACATTACAGTAGGGAAAGACAAACAATAAATAAACAACTTGCCAGATGGTATACTAGTCTGAGCAGATGCCTGATGAAGAAAGTCTAAAAGCTGGCTCAATTTCTCGACAAGACCCAAGTCTTAAAATAACACCAATAATAATAGCTAACAATAATATACCTCCTACCCCGAAAAGACACTGCTTCAAATATTGTACACATATAAATTCATTCAATCCTCACAGTCACCCTTGGTAGAAGATACTATTATCCACATTTTATAGACAGGACAACGGAAGTATATAACGATTAACTTTCCCAAAATCATCACTAGGATAAAGGCAAAGCCAGGATTTAAAACTGAGAAGGTCTATTTCCAGAAAACATTCCTGAAAGCATCTTGATAGTGAAGGCAAGATAGTCCTAACACCTGATCTTTACTGTTGGGACATACTGTAACTATCACATTGGGAGTTAGGGTCTATATGTTTTTTCTTATCCTAAAGCTATGGTTTCCAGTGTTGCTATGTTCTGGTTCATGGAAAATTTTCCATGGTAAAGTGATAAAATTAAAGACAATTCAGAAATATTTTGTAAAGCTAATTTACATAATAATAAATTAATCTCGGGATCAAGAATCCTTTGTGAATTATATATAAAAAGTTTTTACATCTGCTTTTAAAAATATGGGCCTTGCACAGCATTGCTTTTCAATTTTATTTTTAACTATGGAAATATTTCTTCAATCAAATCTTAAATAGAAGCCCTGCATGTAAAATTAAAGACAGCAAAAGAGTGACTGAAACAAAGGCATCAAATGTACACATCTCAGAGTCTACCCTTCAGCTGCCTTCCTTCTTATTTAGCAGCCACTGAGGTTTCATGTACCATTATTTGGCAATAAAGTGTTACAAATTTTCAAAGTGGGTAAAGTTTTGCTCTACTTTCGATTTTTGTGGTCTAAAGTAACACTGAACAGCCAAATGTGAGCAACTTTCAACCTGACAGGAGGGAGCCCCTCTAGTTTCCAGCACTGTAGTAGAGTGTCTGACATCCTCAGTCCTCCCAGTTATCCTAGCCTCAGGACAATAAGTCATTGACTCTATTTGCATGATTTCCAGGTTTTCTAAATCTTATCATTCCCATAATTTTCTCACTATTTAATATTAAGCAAATTTTTTTCACACTACTCACACAGTTACCTTACCCCCCTCCAAAGAAAGATGAACTAGTGAAAAAAATATTAAGTTGCGTCTTACATTATTTCTCACATTCTTAGACCTTGGATCCTCCAAGACAAAAACAAACTCTTTAATTTGGTATTCAGGATCATGCACATGCCATCCCCAGCCCTCGTTTCCAGTCTCACTGTCTGCCTTTTTGTCTTGTTCATATCCTGTGCATGAGCTTTGTTACTTTTCTCATGATGCCCATTCATGCCAAGCTTGTCAGGCTTCCATGCCGTCACTCATTCTATCTCAATTCTATCCAGAATCCACCTCCCATTTTTATTTCTCCTCAGACTCCTATTCATCCTTCACGCTTTATATTCAGGGCAGTGTTTCTAATTTCCCTAAGATGGTGAGATAGGAAATCTTTCCTTAATACTAATGACACTGAATCAGTGTTCTCATTCATCTTTTCTGTTAGACTGTTCACATGTTTTTGTTTGTCTTGTGAATGTCTCAGTTTCCACAGCAGATTAAGACTTACTAAAGTTTTAATAAGTTAATAATGCATTTTTCATAACTTTTATTCTGATTGTTTGAATTGTCTACATGACCTCAAAAACATCTGCATAAATATGTTTGGGTTAAAAAGCAGACAGTCTTCATTGACATGGAAGTTTCCAAATGATAACCTAAATGTTGCACTTTTCCCTTGGATGTTTTTAATTTTGTCAGTGTAGTCTTTGGCTACCTTTTTTTTTTCATTAACTAAAACCTTCAAATAAGATATTGTTATATTCATTCAGGTTATATTTGACTCAAGTCTACATTTCATGAGTCTTCCATAGAAACTTTCCTATCTTCAGTACCATTCTTGAGAAATAATGGTTATATTTAGACATATCAATTTTATTGTTTCATCACACATTTGATATGACAGTTCCTTAAAAACATTCATTGAATTTTTTTCTTGCTTTGTTTTAATCACATTTATTATTATCATGTTCATTAGTATAAGTTTAACATAAGAAAAATGTATAAATACTTATTCTATTTATCAATACCTTGTGGATCCATTTTGCATATAGAAGAAACCAAATATAAAAATTAAGTCCAGGCTACATCCCAGATTCCCAATTCGAATCAATTAACATACATATGAAGAAACGTCTGGTGGTCTAGGATAGATTGTTTGATTTCATTGTTGATAATGTCATTCATTTAGTTTTGTTTCCTGGAAGAAAAATGAGTATTGAATGATGACTAGTTCTTCAAGAGATCAAGGTTTCCAGAGATCCTGATATCACCTGCTTTTCTATTGCTGTGGTTTGTTCACTCTGTACACACAGATATGGTAAGTAGTAGGAGAATGAATGAGATAGGAAGGGTAGAGGTGTCATAGAGGAATGGTCTCTGATTTGAAAATGAGAAAATAGATGGATCAAGGATAAGATTAAGTGGTTAGAAAATTGAGTTATGTTTCAAAAGTTATTGTGAGTAGCTATGAAATTTAAATCACAAACGGAATGCTCTATAGTTTTATAGACCATATAATATACATGCTATCTAATTGGCAAGGAAGATTTTAATTTTATCAAATTATATCCTAAGGAGATCCCTAGGAAACTCCTGTAGTAGAAATCACAATCCATGGTGTATTCCACCATCAAGTTTTACAAAGAAAGAAACATGTTATACAAAGAAACAATCATTGCACATTTCTTCCCCTAGATAGTTGTCTCCTTGAGTCCTAAACATGCTCGACTCTAGTTGGAATGAAGGTGCCAACTTCTGACTGGAGCCCAGTTTGGTGACTCCTTGGGTCTCTGTTCCCCCTTCTTTCTTCCTTCTCAGGGAGATCCAGTGTATGCTGTCTTCACCTCATTTCTTCTGTTTGCCACTGCATGTAGTTATGAAAGTATTCTGATAATCTTTTCTTACAAACAGACATTGTACTTCCTCTGTTTTCTTTCTGCCAAGTGTCTTAGGAAAGCATTCCAGTTATCAGTTACTATAAAAAAATCTGAATTATGACTGAAAAATAAGACTACTTTTAGTGAAAATCATGTCATTAAAGTACTTGTTACCATTTCCTCCAAACTTTTCTTCCTACCGTATTCTCTATCTTGGTAATGGCACAAACAGATGCCCATTGAAACTTTCTCATCTCTCAAACCAGGAAAGGGAAATCACAGAGGTTCCTTTCTCCCTCACCACACTGGCAGCAGCTAGTCATGGAGGACAAGTGTCGATCTTTTAATCATCTCTCTTATCTGTCCACTCTTCCTCCTTCCTCAGTACTTTAGTTCCGTATTGGATTATTGACTTTAGTTCAGGCCTTCATTTCTTGTTTTCACCATTTCAATATTTTCCTAATTGTTCCTGCCTTCTTTGTCACCCCTTTATTTTCTTCATAAGACTGTTTGTTGGAATAATGGTGTTTAGATACAGACAGTTCATGTTGTGTCTTTGCATACAATTATTCATTACCTTCCTAATTCCCCAAACTTAAATCCAATCATGCATTGCATATAAAGCCTATTATAATTAAATCCTTTTTTGCCTGTCCAGGTGCATTAAAATCCATTCTGTATCACACCTTGTGTGTTCCAGCAATCTCAGAAGTCACGATGCTGAGTTCCCTGTTCACAGATGTCTTCTTCGCATTTAATGGATTTCCTACTTTCCTGCTTTGCCTAAGCATTTATATCTAAAATTTATGTAATACTACTTCTTATTTAACTGTTTTAATGTTTTCCCTTTTCATTTACTAATATTACTTTCTATTATTTTGAATTACAAGTATACGCACTCACAATCATATTCTGGATTAAACAGACTTTGTTGGGCTAGCCTAGAAACCTTACCATTATTTATAAAGTTATTTCAATTAAAACAAAAGCTACAAGTTCCAAATGACTGTCTGAAAAGCAAGCATTTGGAATATAACCTATTTTTAATTTTGGTCCTACTGGTTATATAAGTAAATGAAGACAAGAACAAATCTCATAGCAAGACTTGCTTGATTTTTAAAACATATATTACTGGTGATATGGGCCTTCTTAAATTAAGTGTGAGATGCTATTTATATACAATAAAAATTCCAGAAACAGCAGAATTTGGCTCTAAATTTAAACATGAATAAGCAGAGAATTGGACACTTAAGTAAATAATGGATAACAAATAATGGGAACCAGATTTTTATGGTTGGAGTTGGAGATTATAGATAAGCAAGAGAAGAAGAATGTTTAGGTTAAACACACACATACACACATTCACCCCTCCTCCCCGCCCCCCGCACCTCACACACACACACAGAGGTTAGTATACATACATATAATATTATCTTTTTATGTCAGCTGAAAGGGCCTAGAAATTAATGACATCCCAGTAGCAGTGTGTACAATTAGCACCCACATCTTGGCTTCTAATGTCATTCTCCAGTAAAAGACACCAAGGCTCATCAGAGAAATTCCTGATTGCCTGATTCTAGGACAAGGCAGGGATTATACAAGATTATCCTGGAGCATCTTATAATGTCAGAAAGCAAGGAAACGCTCAGAAATACATATTGATGAATGTTTGTCAAAGAGATACAGGAGTCATTGTAATAGTTCCCAATGTCCAAAACTGGAATAATTTGAGCAACAAAATATGTAAAGTAGTATTGGGTTATAACCCACAGTATAAAATAAATATCTATGAGTCCATAATAATATAAATAAATGATTGAGTAAACAAATAAATGAGAGAATAGATAAATCTCTTGTGCAGTAGAATCCCAAATAATTCATGTAGGCATTCAGCCCTCATGAAGGTGGGCTGTAACTGCCCACTCCTTAACTCTTGGCTATGTACAGTGGCTTCCTTCCAAAGAGTATAATATGGAAAGTAGGAAGAAAAGAGTAACTTTATATATATATATATGTGTATATATATATATCTATATCTATATCTATATCTATATATATATATATATATATATATATCTATAAAAAATCTGATAAACATCACTTCAGCTGAGTGAGAAAGTTTAACATTAGCAATGATAAATCATGTCGACAATATATACCTTTGTCATAAGGTGGTAACGATGGCTCTTTACCTGTGTGGTCTTCCTTCCCAACCCCATAACCCTAGCCCAATCATGGGAAAAACATCATACAATCCCCAAATCAGTGACATTCTGCAAAATACCTAACCAATACTCATAAGTATCAGGTACATCCAACACAAGGAAAGTCTGAGAAACTGTCACAGCATAAAAGACTCAAGACATAATGACTAAATGTAGTGTGGTATCTTCGATGGGATCCTGGAAGAGAAAAGGGCATTAAGTAAAAACTAAGAGAACATGAATAAACTGTGGACTTTAGTAAATAATATGTTTCAATTGGTTCATTAATATTTGCAAATGTACCATAATAATGCTAATAATAGAAGAAATAGGGAAAGTCTCTCTGACTGCAAATTGTATGCATTTTCAAAGAAATAGCTTATACATCCTTCTTTTGTTTTCTGCATGGAAATAGTGACCTTAAATGATCCTATGTATGCCATAAGATTAAACCTTTTATTAATTTGGGAAAAACATTGCATTAATTTGTGCCTGGCTACTCCATTGCTATATTCACACTTAGAACCTTCTCTTATGTTGTTCTTGTTTACTGACTCTTGATGGCAATTCTTTCTCATATTCAGTGTTGTTGGAGTATACTTCTGACTCATTTTAGTGAAGAGACATATGGACATCTATCTCCCACAAGTGTTTTTTTTTTTTTTTATAACCTATTTTTTGTCACCTTTACCATGCCTACCTGAACCAATATATTGTGCTTTTGAATGATAACTCTAAATGGGAGATTTTGAAATAGTACAGTATAAGTATAAAAATTTAAATTTGGCAGCATTTTAACTCTGTGTTCTATATAAAAGTTCTGGTCATCAAATACTATTTACTTTATAGCTTAAATATGATTTTCTTTTTTTATACTGCTTTTTCCCTTAAATTATTTAAAACATTTATAATATTGAATAACAACAACAAGAAATTAATCTATTGAATGGCAAACATGTATAAAAGTCCTCCAGGGGAATCTGAAAATCTTGACATACTGAGATATAAAGTACAGAGATGATTGAGGCTGAGCCAGGACTGAGGACCTCACTACCATGACAGTTAGGTTGGAAGATGTCCACATGTATAGTTTCCTTCCATCCAACTTAACAGATTGGAATGATAAAGAGTGTTCATGCATGTGATATGCATGCATATGTGTGTGTGTAAACTGTATGCTGTAGCATACTGAATGCAATTCTTAGAAATTATCTGCATAACTTTAAAAAATAATGTTTTACTAATAGTCACTTGAAGTGCTTAAAGTGTGAGTTGGAGGCTGCTATTTCAAACTACTAACAAAATGATAATTTTACCAGCACTAGATCTAGATTTGAGAGGTATCTTAAAGATCATCTAATCAACCAATAAATTAGCATCTTTTTTTAACTATCTATATCAAGTATTTATTTGAATGGTCATGACATACAGCCAATAAGAAATGTGATAGAATTTCACAAAAGAAGTTAATTTCACAAGTATTTTCCCAGCTGTGGCTCAGCCTCATTTAGAGCTTCAAAGAAAATTATTATATTTCTCTAAAAGTCATGACATTTTATTTAAACTACTACGTAGTATTTTTTTAAACAATGGAACAACAGAATCCGCATTAAAGAAGTTGCTAGAAGTTGTTCTTTGTTTTTACATATTAACTAAAGTTTTATTTCTAATCATAATGTTACTTCCAACTGCTTGCATGTGACATATATCCCTAAAAATTTTGAGTAAAATATTCGTATAACATCATCTGTATTGCCTTTGAGAGTGTAATTTCTACTGTCAGGAATAGCCAAATTCAAAAGAATCACCTATCTAGAAGTGATAGGCTCTGTGTTACTAATTTTTGTTTTAATTCATTTAAATTTTTCATAGATTGATTTATTCACTCAATGATTAATTAACTTCATCTGCTAAAACACCTTCCTCTCCTAAAGCACCTTTCAAAATTTGACCTATCTTTCTAGATTAAATGCCATTTGTATTAAATTGATTCTAATCTTCTCGAATATTTGTTATATCTCCATCTTTAGAATGTTAATAATAGTAAGTTTTTAATTTTTTTTTGAGATTCTTTTATATTCTACTTTGAAGGACAGTTGTTGCTGTGCATATCTTAGTGCCCATTTCAGCCTATCACTCCTAGGGAGGACTGTCTGCCCCTTTGTCATTCTTAACCTCACCTGGCACAGGCCACTATGCCCTCCATGTAAGGTCACTGATCACAACCTTATGTTTCCATCCTGTTTTTCTAAATTTGTCTTCTTCCTGCTCCCATCCTTGCTTTGTTCTCTGTCTTTCTCTTCTAATCTTCTTGCTTTGAGTATCTGTTATTTCTAAAATGTTTTCTGTTCATATAATTCTAGCCAGTCCTCTACTTGGTTCCTATCCCATAGCTTTGGGAGAAGACACTGTAATCTCACAGGGTTTGGAAGAAAGTGGAGAAATGAAATTTGTCCTACAAAATGAAAGAGTACAGGTGCCAGCCTCAAATACATATAAATGGGAAGAAAGATGAAAGGGTGATTAGATGAAAATGTGCATGAACATTCTGTGGATTGGAATCGCAACAGGGTGAGAGAGATCTTCCTCAGGAGACAGGAAGACCAGAGGAGTGGTTATTATTTCAAAATTTACCTGATTGTAAGAAATACCTTACTGACTTTTTAAAATGTAGATTTATGAGAACTATGACCCTAAGCCGAGAAAATCATAGTCTCCTGAGAAAGTGGCCTAGAAATCTGATTTTAAGAAATTCCAGAGTGATCCTTATGATTGGTTAATTTTGAGAAACCCTAGATAAATTGATGCTAATGTCATAGAGACATAAAATGTCAAGAGAACCAGAGAGCGGGAACAATGACCTTCCTCATCCCACAATATGGGATAATTGGGCTAAAAGCACAGAACAGAGTCCTAATGCACAGAGTGCTGTGGCTTCCTTAATGAGACTGCATTAACTCTGCTGGCTGCAAATATTTCTCAGTAAAATAAGAGTAAAAAGGCTTTTACAATAAGATTACCGAGATTTTGTTAAATATGTTTAACCATTAAGGGAAACATGGAAAACTGTGAGATGCCTCCTTCTTCTGAAGCAATCATTTGCTATTAGTATTTAGCCATAAGTTTGCTTTATTCTCTCTCTGTTCTTAGTTTCTCAACCTGCCACAGAGGACTTGAAAACATTATTTGAGTAACATGATGTGGAAAAATCACAAGATATCAATCAGTTTTACAACAAAGCTGATAGTTTATGCTTTAGAGACTATTAGTTTATTTTCATAAATCATATTAGACTGTCCCTTACTGATGAAATTTAAACACAGTACAATTTAATGAAAATTGTTCTTATAAAAATAATACATATTTCATATTATTACTAAACTGGATTATCAGTGGTATGTAAATTTTCTGTCCCTGTTTTAGCCTAAAGACTAGCATATTTAATGAGGATGTTAGAACTTGAAGAAAATAATGATTCATATATTCATCATTTTTTTTTGTTTTCAGTTGGATTTATAATCTTGACTATTGAAAGAGAAAAGTATGGACAAGGGCATTTCATATTCAAAGAACTTTTCAAAACCTGTTTTGTAGTAACTACTGCTTTGATTATTATTTCTCCAATAAAGAATTCTATTTCTCATTCAGTGTACATAAAAATTAATTACAATCAAAGCATTTTTATTGCCTTATGCCTCATATAGTTGATATTTTTTGAGTAAAAAATGAATAGCTTTTTGAAATGAAAAATAGCATTTTATGGAGAATGGGGGATAAATGAATCAGTATATCAAAATGTCTCTTTTTCTAAAATGCTTATTTAATTTTTAACATTCGATTAAAAAATACAAAGGGAAAAGCAGAAAGGAAGTTTGGCTGTGTATATTCTGACAGCACTTACTAAAAGAAAAAGCATTTCTTTCCAAATATTTTCTTTAGGCACATAATTAATATTCTGCTTAGTCCAATCCCTTCGAAAATTTGTTAACAGCTAGATTCTGTGTTTCATCTCCCAGTGATATGTAACAGTAAAATAACTTTTTTACTCAACGCATAAATGAGAAATCCCTTGATATTCAATAATCTCATCATTTCCTTGAGTAAGAGTGAAAAACATATTATTGCTAAAAAAGAATCCAAGGTTTGAGAAGACTGTTGGCCTGGCATTGGCTATTTAACACAATTCAGTGTCCTAAGAGGACCCAAAAGTGTATCAGGATCTGCAACAATTGTTACTAAATATTCTTTCACTAATTCTGTCCTAATTCAAGACATTTTCATATACATGACATAAACAAAAATGTTTTAAGTTTTCAGGGCTAGGATGATTAAGATTAACTGGATTCAAAATATACTCGTCTTTAAATATACTTTTAAGAAATGTAGTTTTAAATGCTATGACACATACAAATGTCTAACTTGAGGAAAGATGCATTGTTAACATTTATTTTACCTTTAGGCATGATAATTTGAGTTATAATTGATTCATATTTCAGTAAATCATTAACAGATTGTAGAAGAGTAATGTGAAAATAATTTGATTATATCAGTAAGTCAGTATTTTGATCACGTATCTATAAGGCGATCCAAAGGTAGATCCCTAATTTCCTGATGAAATTCTAAATAAAATTTTAAATTCTTAAAAGAATAGTATCAAAAGGTATCCTCTCCAGTGACCTTGCTGGTCTCCCCTTCATCTTTTGATATACTTTTAGCAAAAAATAATTTCACATGTCCTGCCTTCCCTTGGTCAAATCTCATTCACACCTCCTCCCACCACTGTACTAAATCAGGTCTTGGCGGTAACAAAAGTTAGCTTCTGATTTGCATAATCCAGTAGATCTTCTGTGGTCTCATCCCCCTTGTCTTCTGTGGCATTACCACAGTTGACTCAGGCCTTCTTCTTTCTTTGTGTCCACAATACTGTTGTTTCCCTTGGTCTTGGTTTGTCTGCTTTGTACTTTCCAGGGTTCCAATCCAAGTTCTCGTCTCTCTTTATTTTGTAATTCTCTTCGTGAGCTATCGCACATATGGTCACAGACTGTATGCCAGTGACTCCTGAAACTCCATCACTGGCCTCAAAACTCTATCTTATTCTAGGCATATAATTTCCATTCAGTCCCTGGATATTCCTCAGATATTTCAGAGACCAGAAGGCCCTAATAACTGTGTTATATTCCACTCCATTTCTTACAAAGCCATGTTCTTTTTATTTCTAAATAATTTAATGGCATCATCTACCCACATCCCTAAGAATTCTCATGAGGTTTTTTCAGGATTCCTCCTTTTTATCACTAGATTAGCTCTGTCATCAATTCCAGTCAGTTCTCATTCCAAAATATTTCAAGTTATAAAGTAGACTTAAAGTGCAAGTAAAATGGAAGTCATTGTGCATTTGCAGTAGTGCTATAAAAGGGAAAGAAGTCATTGCAGTCATGGTTTAAATGAAGAAGGACTGGACAGGTTAGATACAATTCTGTTTCCATCTCACCATGCCTCCTTGATTAAAATTAAAGTATGTCTTCATATTTCTTACAGGATAATATTCAAACTGATAACAAGGCATGGTCTTATCCAATCCTTTCCCTAAATACCCTACATTATTCTTCTCTGTCAAAAGACTGTTTTCTTGAGAATATTTCATCTAATTTCATGCTGTTGTGAATTTATTCCAATTTCCTTTCTTGCAATGTCTTTATTTTTTATTTTCTTCTGAAAACTTCCCCTTGTTTCTGCTCATTCTTTCCCTGGAGCCTCCTGTGACAGCCCACAAGTACCATTACCTCTTTTGTGCTTCAGGACATTGTTTTTATAGATCTTCTATGGCCCCTTCTTCACTAGACTATGCTTGCTTCCTCGTCTGTCTGCATGTTTGTGAGCTCTTCAAGGGTAAAGACCGTTAGGTACTTATCATATTTTCTTTCATAAAATTAGCACTGAAAAGTGTTTGATGAATAAATTAATGATTTCTTTAAACAATATCCATATTGGCTAATTATAGGAGAAGCTAATTGATTCTTTACGTTTTTTATATCAATAATGGTAATCAAATTTTTTCCTTTTTCATCATAGTTACTTATTTTTCTATTTCTTGTAACAAACTAAGTATAGCAGTGTTTTAATAGTTCCATATATCATAACAAATGTTAAGGGCATGATATAGAAAACATCAGTGGAAATGTGTTTTTTGTCTTAAGGGGGACTTAAGCTTCTATTCAATGCAGGCTACTAACTCTGTAATGCTAACTATGCAAAAGCAAATATTCAAAAAAAATTTATTAAGAACCTAAAACAGCTATAATATGCACAATATAAAATGAAAAATAGATGCACAATACACAATATATCTTGTAATAGATGTTTTCTAATTTTTAGTTATTAAGTTCTACAGAGGGAGCAATCTTCCACTGCTAACACAGTAGCTGGGTGAGTGGAAAGCAAGACTCCAAAGTTATTCGTTCCTGGAGCACCTTACAGGACTCTGTGGTCCTCTGAAGGTCCTTTCTCTCTATAAATTGTGTTATCTGCTAAAATCTAGCTCTGTAACGTGTGGGAGAAGGGAGAAGAATAGGAGAGAAATGCCCTTTTAACAGAATATCACATGCTCTAGAGACACCTAAAGTAGAAAAGAGATATTGCCTACCTCTCTGTTCTACCTAGTCTTATCTAAATGAAAGGGAAAGAGAGCATCATTAATGCTTAGTATTCTGCAAGGATGAATCATTTCCCACTTTCATTTGTAAATGTGAGGGAAGCAGTGAAAGACTGATGTGATGAGAAGGATGACTAGTCCAGAACCCAGATGATCGCATTTTGATACAGCCTGCCATAGCCCTGGGCAAGTCACTTTGCTTTTCTGGGATCCTTCAGGTTCTCATAGTATCTTCGCATAATGGTGCAATACATATGGTGTCCCAGAAAGCACACTGTTACTCTTGTGAGTTCCATTTGCCAGCTAATTCTAGGAAATATTAGCAGGTGTATCGTGAAACTTCAAGAGATGGTTTCTACACTGACATGAAGTGGTAGTTTGGAAACAAGCCATTTCATTTGTAGACAAAGAGAAGATGAAAGCTTTTTGAACAAAGATGATGTTACAAACTGTTGTTCTATACACAAAGATGTAGGCACTAGGCACAACAGCCAACTTCTTTGAACTCAAACTAGGATTTAAAAATATACAACTCTAATAATATACCTAAATTTAAAGAACTTTTAAACAATTAAAACACAAAAGATTTTAAGTGTAATGTACAGATAGGGCCATAATGTTTGAGTTCAGTGTTTAGTTAAGCTGGAAAGTAAACAGAAAAATGTATTGAACTTCACACTGAACAACAGTTGCATTTTTTTAAAAGAAATTCATATATGAAATCTAGTATTTTATAACTGATATGTTTTCCATAGTAATATGTTCACATTTCTCTCTCTTTATTATTGAGCACTTACTATGATTAAGTCCTGTGTTAAGCACTTGGCATGTATTGTGCTTTTTCTCATCTAGTTATAATATAAACCAATTGAGTAGGAAAAACTTTCATGGAAACACTTTGTAGAAGACAAAAGTGATGATACAAAATATGAAGTCTCTTTATAATTAATGGAGAAGGATTTGGAATTCAGCGTTATTTACTTCCAAGTACCATGTTCTTAACCTTTTATTGACACTACCTTTCATAGACTTAACAGTCTGTGTGCGGTATTCAGGGACCCAAATCATCTGTAGCCTTCTCATCTCATGTTAAATGATATTTTCAAGCTAGCTCTCTGAACAATAAACAATTTACTGAGAAAAAAAGAAAATAAGCCAAATATGTTACTAAGAGCAATATAATTTTAAAAGGGTAGCAATGAATGGATTTAACAACTCTTGAAAATCAACTGATCAAGCTGCTTTCTGTACAGGTACAGCCTGAGTTTATGTTGATGCAGAAGTCAACTAAATTCTTGAATATGAATTCAGCATAATTTGAAAAGAGTCTGCAATGGTGATATCAATCATATTTATTGCACAAGGTCACCGATTACAATTGTTTTCACACTGCTATTGTGTACTTTTTTTCAAAATCTTTACCAATTTTCAGACTAGGGTTAGAGGAAGCAGAATTACCCTTAGGTGAATTTAATTTCATTTGCAGAGCAATAGCCAACTATTTCATATCTAGGAAAGTGTTCCTAGACCATAAAAGCACCAAAAGGGTCTGAATGATTTATTCAGAGGTTCATTGGCTTCTTTTTTAAAAAATTAATTAATTTTTTTTTTATGGTGACATTGGTTAACAAATATTAGCTTCTTTAAGATGCAGCAATGTAACATAGTTCTCCAAAGGAAAAAGAGCCATGGTAGAATGTGAGAATAAGTCATTGCAAATTTAGTTCAGACATTTGATTTTGGAAAGCCTAAATAATACCTTTAGTTGTTTTGCTGGACATTACACAAATATTTTGGAAGTGTATGCTTCACTTTAGGAGGTTCAAAATGCTCAGTGGGATAATTTGTGATTTGGAACTTGCCCAATGCATGTAAGAGCTGAGACAAATTGGCAGAAAGAAGATATTGGCAAAGCTTTTACATGCAATTCCTAGAAACCGAAGAGCTATGAAACCAGTATACAGAATTGCTTTCAATCATAATGTTTTAGTACCAGAATGAGTCATTTAGCATCAACTTGCTCAATTTCTTGATGAAGAAACTAAGGGACAAAGAAGTTAAATCACTTGCCTGAACTTAAACAAATGCCAAAATTAGAATGGAATCTGAATTTTCAGATTTAAAGCCAAGTGCCCTCTACCCCATAAATTTAATGCAATTATTTAACTTATAGTGTTCTGTTTTCATAGCAACAGTATCAATCATGTGGATTAAAATCCATCTATTTATGCTGCCAATTCAATTATATCAGTTATATTTAAACATATGGTAGAGTCTACTCCAATTATCTGTGAATATCATAGTCTCAGGAGGAATAATTTTGTTTGTTCATTCTGAAAAAGGAGTTTTGTGCATAATTCAGTTTAGTAATAAGATGAGAGAAATTTTACAATATAATATGAAAATGCACTACTGAATTATCTTAAATAAATAAAAACATTAAAACAGAAAACTAATGCTTTAACTTTGGGCTCCCATGAATAATTTAGTCATTTATGTGAAGTGTGATCATATAAATTAAGAGGATGCATATAGAACTGTTGAATTAATCACATAAAGAATGCAGGTTTATATTATGAAGCCATGGGTTTTATTTTCTTTTTCCTTTTTTTTTTGGTATCTTTGTGGCAAGATTATTTTGTATGATTTTGGGCTATAATTTTTTTATTCATAGGAATGAATTGAATAATCATAGTGTGGTGATGGCATGCAAGTAACCATGACTACTACTACTGTTTGATCAATTTTTGCTTCTTTATGCAGTAGTGAATATTTTTAGTGATTCTATTATTTCTTCTTTTAAAAGTTAGAAACTAAATTATAAATCATTTCTATTAAAAGAAAGTCTTGCATAATTTTACAGTGTTTCCTCCTTTTAGATGCTTAACTATGATACTAAAAAGGAAGCTTGGGGCAAGGATCTTCTAATTTTAACCAAAATATCTATCAATGGGGCCACCATCTTCCTTATTTCCCATTTGCTTTTCTTAAATTTTTTTCTAGCCTTTCTCTTGCTCTAATCTTTAGCTACTTGCTATTTTTTTCTTATGAGAGTTCTAAAAACCTCCCCTTCTAGCCTATTCATACAAACACCATTATAGTACAGGCCTTCACCGCTCATACCTGGATTATTGAAATACCATTCTGACTGCCCTTCAGGCCATTCATTATCCTTAACTTCATCTCTTCTTATTAACTCTTTTGTTCTGATTCTATTCCAAGGCAGCATTATTTTCTATCACAAAAACTTTTCCAAAACTAGGCATTTCTCCTAGTGTCAGAGATTATAGATCTTGATATGAACATAAAAAGATTTATTTATTAAATAAGAAGTATTATTGGCTTTACAATGACTCCCACTGACTGGGTGCAAAGCACTGAGTGGCAGAGTGCTCAGAGGCTTTATGGTGTATGTTGCAGATTTTGTTTTTGTTCTTTTGATAGTTATGAGCTCTGCTGTAAGCAAAATGTACAAAGGCAAGGTTAAAGGTGGGAATATAGTTGAAATACTTCTGAGAATATATAATAAATCATAGCTGTTCATTTTGATGAGCCTATTATTCTCAAATAACATTAACAAAACATTCACGTTAATAAATAAAACACTTCATTAGTGAGACTTTCTATTGAGGAAAAATGATTTAGTTATTGCAGATGTAAAATACTCCTTATGTGGAAACTACTCTTAGAAATCCTAGAGCCACTGGTTCAGTCTAAAAGCAGTGTTATGATCAAAGGAAAAGTCTAAAAATCAAAAGTTGCCTCAAAGTCTTTACTTGCATGTCTTAAAGGTATGAAGTGTTTCCAAACACAACCCTATTAAAATTCTCCTTTCTCCTGCAAACTTCATTGCATTGCAAACTGTTAGAACCCCTTTGAAACACCCTTCTACCAGCTCTGTGTCCTGTTTTTGTCTCTTTCTTGCCCCAGATTTCTTATTATGTAAACATACTTAGCAGTTTTCCACAAGGCATAGTTATTCCTCTTTAATT
>NW_011888785.1:18335423-18357782 GCF_000151845.1 Pteropus vampyrus | reverse complement strand
ATATATACTTAATATATAACATATATATCCTTGCAATTTAAAAAAATACTTAAAGTGGTTGGATAGAAGCGAATCAATTAATGAGAGATTCAGATATTAAGACCAGCCCAAAAGAGACATTTAAAGAATATAGGAAGTCAAGAATGTTGAAATAAGTTTGCTAATAAATGTAAAACTAGTTAATAACCTATGGACCAATAAAATTTTAAAGAAGGGAAATCGATTGTATCTCAATCGTATCAGAAGTAATTCATTTATATTGCCATGGAAAATAATCATTTGCATGACAATCAGTTTTATACAAGCTAACTTCAACTTCTAAAATAGCCTAATTAATAGATAATGAATTAAAGGTATCCATCCCTATCGAAGGAGAGAAATAATCCCCAGAAATCTCCTGGAGAAATTCCACAACTCCATTAAAATAACATCTTTATTATTAACAAAATTGCATTAACTAAAGCAATCACTCTGCTATTTTCAAGTCATTTGCAATCATTCCTCCTTAATGCTCCATTAAATAACCTGTCTCTAAAGTAAAAAAATAAAATAAAATAAAACAAAAAACAAACAAACAAACCAAAGAACAAACCACAGTGTTTCTCTCTATGTAATTTTTTATTTTGGCAAAAATAGATTCTTGAAGGCCGTACTCTACATCAGAATAAAATTAATTTGTGTGAGCTCAAAAGGAACAAACTTCTCACAGTGTGCCTGCCATTTCCTGGGAATTGCATAGCCAAGCCTTACAAGGTAACACACCTGCCCATGCTGCTGAGGCTCAGACCAATTCTGAGAAAAAACAAAGAGCTGCACCACCTGAAACCAGAAATTATTGATATGCATTTTCCACCAGGTCTTTCCTGATGTTCATTAAAAAAAAAAAAAAAAGTCCCTAATTGCTCATTGATTCCAGCACAGCCTGTATAGCTAATGGGCAGACTTGATTCTCTCTCATTAGCTTCCAGTCTCTCTTACTCACTACATTCTCACCTGTACCAGATGACCTTGTCCTCTACTTAAGAAGAAATATTAAGACCACCTGGCATGATTTCCTTCGCGTATTCCCACCTCTCACGCAGAAAGCTCCTTGCAGAGTTCCACCCAGCCTAGGAGGAAAAGCTTTCTTTTCTGTTTCAAGTAACTCCCCTACTCTTTCCATTCCCATCTCTTTGAGTATATCCAAGGTTAAGTCTCTCATTCTTAAATATTTTCAATGTTCCTCTTCCAATGACTGTTTCCCTTTTTACCTTGCAACACGTTCAAGTTTCTTTCATATTGCATGTTTTTACATATCTCAGCTACCTTTCTCACTATGAAGATTTTTTTCCTTCATGTGCCTGCTGAACTCCTGGATTATGAATCCACATCCTTGCTGCTTCTGCAAGGCACTTGCTTATTTTACTATTAAATAATTATGGAATTTGAGGTTCATCTTGATGTGCCGTTACTAAAATTCCTCAAATGTTATCTTCTGTCTCAGAATGCTTTTGCAACTCCTATAGTATTGGCATTTAAGTTTTCACTTTATTAAATCTATGATACAGTGCTTTCCTGTACTCTGCCTTTTTCTTACTGTTGTCTTTGTTCAGTTTCTACAGCATTTGTCATTAAGCCTCTGCTCTTGATTCTTGATTATTCTCTGAATGTGAGCCATACTTATACTTGCATTGCTTCAACTTACACTAAAATATATATCTTCAGGCTGAACTTCTCAAATTCCAGTCTCATAATACTAATTGCTCACATGGTAAATATTTTCTCAGAGCAAACGTACTACATTTCAGACTGAAGACACTATATCACTTCGCAATGGACTTCCTTTAGGACTAATGTAATTTCAGTCAATATTAACACATCTTTCCAAATCTCATGGGGAAAAAATACTTTAATTCCCTACAGACAATATTACTGAATTTCATTTCCCAAATATGTCCTCAGCTCCAAATCTATCACTAAATTCTTAGATTAGAATTATATTTATTGCTTTTAATTTATTTTGTGTGTACATATATTTTACTTCCCACCTACATTATAAGCCACATGAACAAAATGACCAGATCTCTTACTTTTTCTTGGATCCTTGGAATAACTAATGAATAATAATAATAATAATAATAATAAATAAACATTGCAGAACTTTATAATTTTCAAAGTATGTTAATATTTATTTTCTAATTTAATCTTGTGGCTGAAGTTCAGAGGAGTCAAGGGGTATTATTCAAGGTTTTATAGCCTGTAAAAGACAGAATAGAAAATTGTGTTGCCTGAATTTACATTCAAAGCTTCTTGGTGACAGTATTCATCAACTGCTTAGTCATCCAGAGTGAGATAATCTAGAAAAATGTAAACTTGTATTTAAATCTTAGGCTAAAGCTGATAGTTACTAATTCTTTCTTAGTATAGATTCTCTATGTCTCTTCTTCTTTAAGTAACAAGGTAGCATGACAATTCTACCTTGTGAAGAAGGGTTCTTAGAGTAAAAATAAGAATTAGAAACCTGAGAAGTTTCTGTATTAACTGAATAATATCTGCTTACTGAAAATTCAGTCTCCACAAAAGCATTTAATACGTTTTTTCACTTCACTCCAGGAAAGCAAAATTTTTGTTAGTGTTATTTGCTTTGTTCTCCCACCCCAAACAGAGCAGTCTTTATTGTAAAGGGTTACATCTTATAAAGCTTTCTCTTTTAAGAGCAACATTTCTTGTCCACCATTAGGAAGCTAAAATTATTGTGTATCTCAAACCAGAGTGTAAGGCTGTTGAAAGGTCATATAAATTTTACAGCTTTTTAAATCCCACTTTGGAACATGTTTCTTCTATAAAATGTTAGATTTTGATTGCTATTCTTCTTCACAGGAAAGCCAAAATGTTGTGTTGTACAGAGATAATTTATTATTTGGTAAAAGTTTTGATAAAGTAAAATATATTCATTTCAGTATTTTTTCCTGACAGTGATACGATCTCATCTGAGAAAGGTAATTTTAAATTAGTCATGCCCCTAAGAGCGATTAAAAGAGAAGCAGCATGTGGGAATTAGAAAGCTAGTATTCACTATTAAAAAAATCTTTAGGTGGTGAATAGTTTACTTAAAAATGAAACGTCGGATCTACCATCATGATCTCTGATTTTCACATGTTAGTGGACAGCTAACACCTATGCACTGTGCAAGCACAATTTATGAAAAACATACCTTTTCTTTCTGCACTTAGAATATCTAAGAGTCTTAATTGTGAGGGCATATGTTAGGTTTGTTGTTGTTGTTGTTGTTGTTGTTATTGGCTATTTTGTTTTAAATTACTTAATTTTTCCATTAAATTCCAAGGTTTTTTGGTGAAAATCCTTGAAAGATATGTCTGTTTACATTTGCTCTGGAAGATTACTGAAGGGAACACAGGTCTGTGGGATAGTGTTTTCTATAACTCTCTAAAGAGAAAATTTCTTGGTCATGAGTATCTCCTTCAGAAGGAGGCTCGTAGATTGCTTCCCTAATTCTTAGATAAGGGCTGGATATCACAGAAATATTTAAGCATTGTTAACATTCACTTTTTGCTCATCAGTGACAGAGAACATGGGGTACCATGTGTGAGTAAAGCGAGGGAAAATTAAGTAGAAAAAAACATTAGAGGAAAAACTAGAAGGGAAATCTAGTATTTAAAATAATAACCTGGGTTAATTCATGTTAATCCATAAAGTAAATCTTACATACTCTAAGAGAAAAAATTAACTAGATAAATAAACTAGATAGATAAACAAACATACACATCAAAAAAATAGATTTTCACAGAATTTTGCCATTAATGATATTGAAAGAAGATAGCACTATGATTAGATAGCACACTCTGAATTCCAAATCCATAAATATCAAATGTATATCACAAAAAGAAGCACTCTAAGAATTCGATAGGAATATTTGTTAATTCATTTACTGGTACTCCCCTTCCAGTTCTACCACCCTATCTTTAATATTTGGATAGATGGGGGATGGCCTCCTTAGACATTTTTTCAAATGCAATTTCAAATGTAATTTCCAACAGTATAAGTTTCCCCTGTGATTCTCTCTTTCTCACTAGTGAATTTAATTCTCTTAGTTTGTTCAAATATCCAACTGAGAACACTAAAGACCTGTATTTAATTCCCTAGTGGAATACTGTGTGAAAGGTGGTAGATGTCCTCCCTCACTGAACACAATGGTCAGCATGTATTGATTCCTCTAGTTCAGGGAAAAATACCCTAAACATCGTGCTTTACTGATGATATAAAAATAAAATAAGATCACACGTGAAATTCAGCTTAGCTAATACTTATAAAAGATAACCCTTTTGGTTTGTATATTGATTAATTCTTCTCTACTAACCATTTCAATGTACTTGAATACTTTACCAAAATTTAATAATTTCCTAGTAAGCATGCAGTCTCCTGCAAGTCTCAGAGTCTCCCCAAATCACTAGATAAAGAAAACTCCATTTGTTCACACCAACAACATTCAAGATTTACATAGATTTGCATGAGAAACATACAGGAAATCCATGGAGAGGTAATGGCCTGTACAGTGCTTTTTCATTAAATCCCTTGCCTGATGATTCTTGATTCCCATTTGAGCTGCTCCTTCCTTTCGGGCCTTATGTCATGTACCTAGACTCTTCTTGGCTGTATCTCAACATTACTCTTGCTCATTTTTTATGTCACTTTTTCTCCTATGGCATAGGAAATTTTAAACTGAGAATAAATATAAGGAAACCAAGTTGACTTAGCATTCCCAAACTTTGCCAAATAGTGAGCAGTGCCCTGCCAATGGAAGGTGTCCGGAGCTGCACTTTGACCCTCACCATATGTCTCCTTACGCCTCTGGACTATGTTTTTAAATGTTCCACATTTTATATTAAAATAATGAGGGCTTCTATGCCAAGCAGCTAGGATTTTGCAGAGCTCTCATGTCTAGTGATATCCCATTGAGTAGATGAGATATAACTTAGATTGCATGAAACTAGCCTATGAATAACCATTTATTAGAAGTTGAAAAAAAGCAGGCATGATTTCTTCTCCTCACAGAGTCTTCTCCATAGTTTATCTTTACACAATTAGGTAGCTATTTATTTTTCAGGCTAATACTGAGGATGGAAAGAAGTATGTTTTATTGCTTAGCTCTTGACAATCGATTGTTATGGAGTTTTTGCCTCTCCCTACTGAATTAACAAATTAGCCCACTAACTTAAACTTCCCTTCCTTTTACATATCAAGACACATGCAGATGATAATATTTGTTTAGCACTTTGGGGTAAAAATATGATTGTCACTGGGGCTCTGTCCATGCCAAAATTTGGATGATTATTACCTTCACACATATTTAGCTGTTCACTTATAACCATTAGAAGGCTCTATAACTACCTCTTTTCTGGGATTTGCTGAAAAAAGCTATTACATTCTTTACAAACAGTTTCTACCTTCTCCTCAGAGAAGGATCTCGTTCTTTTTTTTTTGTGCTGTGTAACTAGGAGAGTGTCCGCTCCTTCAAATGGTCTGGAATTCCTGACTGATATCACTTTCCATGTATCTGCATGATCTACACAGCCATCAGTTTCCCATTATTCCAGCTATGTATCATGGTATTGAAGAGTCTCATCTGGTAAAAAAATGGGTAATAATCTCTGAGAACAAATATATATGGGTAATAATACTTTTTTACCTCAATCTTAATTACCCTGGAATAGAAGAAATGAAACAAACAACACCCCTTGCCTCCCCTCCAAAACAGCAGGTGGAATAGGAAAATGACTCATGCTATTTTATAACTCTACCTTTTTTCTTTTCATTTTCAAACTTATCTTCCTATCAAGTCCATAGCATGAATTCAGAGGTACTTTGCTTTGGCTCTTAATGCTTACAGGCCCTAAAGCATATACCTATATTAACAATACAAATTAAGAAGTGCATTCTAACATAAACATATTTCAGGCCTGTAGGGAATGGGAAGAGAGGACAACTTTCGGGAGGCTAGTTATACTCATGCCTGTTGAGATAGTCACGTGACCCACTATAATAATATGTGATTTGCCCACTTATACCACTTGTCACTTTTTCACTTTTCTTCTCAGTGCTTACTATACAATTTCAAGTAGTGATCTAATGATTAGTCTTACACATTTTCTTGATTCCCGAGTACTGATAAAATGAGTATAACTAATAGAGATGGTTTAAAACTGCACAATCAACTCAATCATAGCAATAGACTTTTTGCTTCTAAATAGAATTTAAGTGGGTGAATGTTGTACTTGCTGAGTGACACAGGCCTTGTTATTTGTAATTAGTTAAAATCTAATATAAATTAGGCATATTACAATTTGAGCCCTGAGCTTGTCATTTGTAATGAAACTACTGTTAACCCTTGAACAACATGGAGTTGAACTGTGCAGGTCTACTTAAATGCAAATTGTTTTCAATAAATACCGGTATTGATTTGATCTGCTGTTAGAAGTCCACGGATGTGGACGTCCGACTGTATGCATTACTCAATGTCACTTTATATAGGGACTGGAGCTTCTGTGGCTTTCGGTATCCACAAATAGTCCTAGAACCAATCTCCTGTAGTTATCGAGGGACAAATTAAGTTTTGGGGGAGTCAAAAGTTATATGTGGATTTTCAACTGCACAGAGGTCAGTTCCTCTAACCCCCTTGTTTTTCAAGGGTCAACTGTATTATCTACCTTGGAAATTGACAGGCTACAAAATAAATAAGGCAATCTCTATATTAATTAAATTATATTACAAGTGCATGTGCTATTCATTGGATTTGCAAGATGCTGTATATGGGAGACCATTTTAAGATTAAATGTAATTTTCTTTAATGCATTATATATAAAATCAAATTGAATCGAAGTTATACACATAGCTAGTAAGACAAATTGTTAAAAAAAAGTACATATATACTCTCTTGGAGCAATTTCAAATAACTGTTATGAGGTGAGACTCATATTGATCGCTCTGTTTCCTCACAGTTTATCAAAGTGAAACTTCATTAATTTTTACCCTTCAAAAACAATTATGTATATACTACATTTTCTATATCCATTCATCAGTGATAGACATTTACATTGTTTTCGTAGCTCAGCTATTGTGAATAATGCTGCAGTGAGCATGGGAGTGCAGATATCTCTTCAAGATCCTGATTTAAGTTTTTTGGATGTTTATTTAGATGTAAGATTAGATCATATCTAATTCTGCTTTTAATTTTTTAAAAAAACTCCATACTGTTTCTCCTAGAGGCTGCATCATTTTACAATCCCATCAACAGTGCACAAGGGTTCTAGTTTCTCTACATACTAGTCAAAATGCTTGTTATTTTCTGTGTATTTTCTTTAAATCTATCTATCTATCTATCTATCTATCTATCTATCTATCTATCTATCTATCATCTATCATCTATCTATCTAATCTATCATCTATCTATATCTATATCTACCTATTTATTTTTATAATGGCCATCTTAACACATGTGAGGTGATAGCTCATTGTGGTTTTGATTTGCATTTCCCTAATGAATAGTGACATTAAACATTGTTTCATGTACCTGTTGGTTATTTGTATGTCTTCTTCGTAGAAATGTCTATTCAAGTCTTTTGCCCATTTTTAAATAAGGTTATTTGTTTTTGTTTTTGTTTGTTTTTTTTTTTTGCTTTGCTTAGGTGTTTTTTTTTTGTATATTCTTTATCACAGAGATGGCTTACAAATATTTTTTCCTATTCTTTAGGTTGCCTTTTCACTCTGTTGATTGTTTACCTTGATGTGAGGAAGCTTTTTAGATTAATGAAGTCTCACTTGTCTAATTTTGCTTTTGTTGCTTGTGCTTTTAGAATCTATCCAAGACATCATTAAATGCCAAGCCTAAAGTCATGAAGATTTTCACCTATGTTTCCTTCTAGAAGTTTTATAATTGCAGATCTTACATTTAAATTCTTAATCATTTTGAGTTTATTTTTGTGTCTGGTATAAAACGAGGTCAAGTTTCATTGTTTTGCTTATGGAGATCTAGTTTTTCCAACATCATTTTGTGAAGAGATTATCTTTTGCCAATTGTTCATGGCACCTTTGTTGAGAATCAGTTGAATGCATATGTATGGGTTTACTTCTGGGCTCTCTGTTGTGTTCCACTTGTCGACATGTCTGTTTTATGCCAGTCTTATACTGTTTTAATCACTATTGCTTTGTAATAAATTGAGAAATCAGGAAATGGATGCCTTGAATTTTGTTCTTTTCTCTCAAGATTGCTTTGGCAATTTAGGGTCTTTTGTGGTTCCATATAAATTTTAGGATTGTTTTATTTATTTCTAGAAAAAAAATGACGTTGGGATTTGATAGAGATTGCACTGAACCTGCAGATCACTTTGGGAAATATAGACATTTTAATAATATTGTCTTCACATCCATTAACATGCAATGTCCTTCCATTTACTTGTGTTATCTTTAATTTCATTAATGATTTGTTTTCAGTATACCAGTTTTCACTTCCTTGGTTAGGTTTATTCCTAAGTATTTTATTATTTTTGGTACTATTGTAAATGGGTTGTTTTCTTAATTTTATTTTCAAATAGTCCATTGTTAGTCTATAGAAATACAACTGATTTTTGTATGTTGATTATCCTACAACTTTACTATATTCATTTATTAGTTCTAATATTTTGTGTATATGTGTAGTCTTTAGGATTTTCTACATATATGATCATGCCATCTGAAATATCAATATGTGAGACATCAATAAGGAATAAAGAGTTCACAAATGAAATAAAGAAATGATAACTATAAAGGCAAGAAGTTATGAGAAATCAAGAAAATCCATGAGACCGTTTCAAAGAGTGCTAGATCAAATAAAGTAAAGCACTGACCGAAAAGTGTTCATTGGCTTGCATAAAAAGCAAATCACTATTTGCTTGTAAGATAATGATAGAGTTTAACATGTTTAAATACTGGAGGAGAGAACCAAGAAGAAAGGAGATATTTGAAGATGTAGGTAATAGAAAGGTGGAATGACTGACCTTAAAATAAAAGAGGATTTTTTCTTTTCATTTTAGTAGAGGAAAAAAATAAGCAAAGATGCAATTAAGGTTGTAGGTTTAGAGCCTATAATTGAGGGGGAAAAAACTTAGATTTCTCAGTACTTCTTCCTGCCTTGCATGAGCCTAATTAAATTTTGTACTTTTGACATCTAGCCACTAAACTACAGTCCAATTTATGAGGGTGGAATGACAAAAATAGAGAATGTTATATGTATTGCTCTCTCTTTTTTTTTCTTATTAAATATAGGAAGAGAGGCCTTCTCTAAGATAGGTCTGTGTTGGTGTGTATGGACTTTAGATGCAGATACAGAGAATGTAGTGTAAACAACTGTTCCAGACAATAAGAAACTCTTTTTGAGGGGTGGGAGTAGGGTAAAGCTCTGAAATCATTATTCTAGGGATCATTTATGGACAGATATAAATATTGGTCTCATTTCTGGGAGAGTCGGTTGATTCTCAGCCCACTGGCTTTACTTATCTCATTTGACAGAAGTACTTAACACTTTCGGTATTCTGCTTCTTGTTGTGAGTAAGTCTTAGCAATTGGCCAACTTTTTGTTTGGCTTGTCTGAAGACATGGAAGGCTGTACCAGACTGGTCAGTTTGTTATTTCTGCAACCTTTTACCTCTGGAATTTGTTTATTCTTTTTTATCTAACGAAGCTCTTCTTTTACACATTTACTCAATCCACGATTCCTGGGCCCATCATGTTTATGCAGCATGGGACCTTTGGGACATTTAGGTGGCAAATAATTATACAATAATTCATTAGACTATGTGATTTACTTAAAAATACCAATATATGATATAAATAATACAGGTAGTAAGAAATGCCTGGAAGTAAGTATGTTCTACAATAATCTGAACTCAAATATATTCAGGAATTTGAGATGGTTACAAACAGAAACTTGATTAGCTCCTGTGGAATAGAAAACAAAATCATGTACTAACAATGAACAGGAAGTGGGGTATTTGGAGGTTTCAAGATGATGGAAAAATCATGAACTGTCATAAGGAAGTAAGCTCTAGCAAGGAAAATAGGATTGCTGGGCAGCTTCAAAAGCCAGTTGATGTTGAAAACCAGTATGATGTAGTTGCCTGACTGATCGTGTGCAGTTGTTAAATGTGCAGTGCTCTTGGTGCATTTGTGGTCCTATCTCTGTGGCTTTCAATGCTCTTTTCTACATCTATTCATTAAGAGAAACTTGATCTTTAAAGCATCAACTCGTATGCTTCATTCTTCGTGAGGCCTTTCCCAATTATCAAGCAAGGCTTGCCACACAGTAGGCATGCAGTAAATGTTTGTTGAAAAAATTAAAAATATGCTTCCTTTGGCTGACTCTTTTAACAGCAATTTTCTTATATTCTTTGTGCTTCAATTTCCCCACCTTTCGAACATGAATAATAATAGTGCCTACTGCACAGGATTGTTCTGTAGATTAAATGAGTTTACATATATAAAGAGTCAAAAGCAGTGCTTGACATAATTCATAGTCATAGTTACTATCAGTGTTATTATTATAATTATTATATTTAATTCTATTTCCATCATTTATTTACATGAATCTCCTATAGACTGCATATTACTTATCGAAGTTGTCTTTATATTATCAAGACTTAGTATGGGCTTGACACAGAGTTGTCATGCTTGTTGAGTGCTTGTTGAACAAATAAGTGACAATGGATAAGCTAATAGATAAATTTTGGAGGGGAGGAGTCAAGCTAATATTAACAGATAAAGAATATTCTGAGGTGCAATGTAGGGTTAAAGGAAAAAAAGAGAAACATACACACAGGCTTTGGAATCAGATTGTGTTTGTAGTTGGCTGATTTTGAGCTAGTTGCTAAATTTCCCTGAAGTTCAAGTTATTCATTTGCAAAATCAATATAATGGTACTCAACTCTTGTAGCTGTGGTGATGATTGCACATATTTTTCACTAAAGAGCTACATGTTAGGTTATGACTCTCACCACTACCACCAGCTTTCTCACACAGGTCACTATTGTCATCCTCATGGTCACTTTTCCCCTTTCAATTATTAGACTTAAAATAAAAGACAAAACACCTCAGTGATTTTTCTGCTTCCTAAAATTTAACTTTCATTTTAATTAGATTCTCCATCCAGTAATGTAATTTTTTTGAGTGATAGAAATTCGAGTGAGGGGTGCTGCTTAGGGATTTTAGTTAATACTTTGTTAGTAATATTCTAGACAGGAGCAGCAATTCTGCACAAAAGAGGCAAGGCTCAATTTTGACATAAAAATCTGGTGCTAGAGAGTGGGGGTTCGGTGTAGGGAGTCATTTTACTGATCCTGAATCAAATTGTTAGACCAGAGAGTATATTGATTTGCGTAGGATTGGTTATGACAAAGAAAATAATGAAAAATAAGTAGATCAATTAATACTTCTTTTAACCTCATGGTATCTTTCATTGATTTCATTTTTCTCCTTCTCTTATATTCATCAGTCTTGTGTTCTATGATTCTAACCTTAAATGTCCTACCCAATTTGGTCCTGCCTCAATTCTCAATTAAATTTTAGAAAAAAAAAAAAAACAAAAAACAACATAATTCCCATTTTTCTTAAATTATTTTTCAAAATATATGGAAAATATTATTTTCAAACCCAAATCAATGATGTCACTTGTCAAATTCTGGTCTTCCTTCAAAACCCTGCTTAGACGTTTCCTCCACTATAAAACTATGACTTTGCCTCACCTAGATACAGTTACTCACTAATGCCCCTGTGCCACCATGCACAATATTCTCACACCCTCTCTCCATCATATGTTTATATAAGTACCTTCACTGATAGACCCTGAGCTACTTAAGGGCGCAGCACATTTAACTCTCTTTAAACTCCAAAAGACTTGACACAGGGTGGAAAATAAATAAAACTTTCTTGAACTTAATTTACAAATTATATAATGCAGATAAAAAGCTTATTAATAAAGTAGTATAAACGTGAGCATAAACAATACATCTTATTTCTTTTCCTTGTTCTGCCATTAAAATTTATAGGATGTAAAAAAGGCAAACATTCGCTGTGGGTTTCTGTTTTCTCCAAATTGACAGAATTGAATATAAAATTTCTAACTTTCTTTTCGATAAAAATACCTTATAATTTTAAGCATATATTGAGACCACTGGAATAAATGGGATAATTTTTTTTATAGCTCTTAAAATAGTAACATGACCTTATTTTTTCAAATAATTTATATCATATTATACAAATTTCAGATTCCAGAGACTAGTCAGTTATTTCCTAGGAAGAGCTATTGAAAGTGAATTTAAATTTATATCTTTAGGTAAAAGGCAATCTTTTCAAAAATCAATGTGGTTACAAGGCTGAAATATATAAACGGAATGGGTTTGTCTGGCATAGCTAAATTTTATTTCATATTGGCAAATGCTTATAATATTTCTACAATCTATTTGATGTCTTGGAGGCAAGTACTGTGTAATCTCATTGGTTTGCAAACTTTCCTTTTTGGAGTATGAATAATATATTAGCTAAGTTTCAGGCCAAGATCATACATGTCTTTTTATTTTGAGTTGAAATAAACCCCAAGCTATTAAATATGATAGAACTAGCTAATCTTTTGCAACATTTCAGGGGGTTGATTTTTTCCTAAAGTTTTATATCATAGTAATATGAGTATATCAAGGAAGGCCAGAAATGATTTTGAATCTTTGTGGCTTCCATATTAAGGGGGGAAATTTAGACTCAATAAATATTTAATTATTTCTGGGGAAAAATTGACTATGTTTTAAGTAAATATTATATGTCAGGACCTAATAAATAGAAAGTAAGAGTAACGAGTTTTTAGTTTTATGTGAGGCAGACAATATAGATTTATTTGCTTTCTTTTCTTTATCTTAGCTTCAGAATATTTTGAAAATGGTGAGATCACCCTTACTTTGTTAAGAATGTTTACATTAAAAAAGGGCGCACATTCAGAAACATACCAATATATATAAAGCTCAGTGTTAAAATATATACATGGTCAAGGCAAGGCTTGGGAGTTCACAAATTGGTCAGCCTTGAGAATGGAAATCAGTTTGCAAAGGGGAGGGACAACAGTGAGTAGAAAGTAGATGTGGAATTGTTAGAATTCTCAAACACGACCCACCTAGGAATGCAGAACCTTTACCTTGTCGAAAACAAATACATTTCCTTTTAGATTTAATATAATATTTAAAACATGAATATGTAAAGAATCTATCTGAATATTTTTTCAATGAAGAAAATAAATGCCTTCCTAGATGAATGACATAATTAAAGAGATCTGGAAAGAAATATTCCAAAAACTAATTAGGGTTAAGTTTAAAGGAAATATAAGGAAATAATGAAAAATTTACTAAGAAATAGGTGAGAGGTTCTTCTGTTTTGGACTTTCAAATTTTCTGATCATATCATTTATTAGATTAACTATTAGCTAGTTAAGGAATTAACTATGAATGTCACTGACTGCATCATTTTAAATATTATTTATCATTAGTATAACAACATTTACACGTGTATATGTCGATGTTATTTTTTAAACACATACAAAACATGAAAATATGTTAAATAATTTTTGAAGTATAATTGATCTCTTTCTACATATTTGTGTCTATAGTATTTACTTGGCATTGAATCCTAGCCAAATAATTCCAAAATTATTTTATGTTTAATCCACAGAATAATCATTTATTGAGTACTGTATACATTAGGTCTTGTGGAGATTGGAAGTCATAGATTAATAAAATGAATTCCATGCCCTATAATCAAATAGAAAAGGGTCTTAGAAAAATATTGCTAACTACATCAAATCATAATCAATGAACATAATATATCTTCTTTTGTCCTCTATCATTTATTAGAAAAACAAAATTCAAAAGTATCTGCATAACTTATTGATTACTCAATCATCTTTCTGCTCTCATCTATACAAAATTCTGAGCTGACACTTTATCATTTCCTAAATTTTCTATTGAGAGAACTGTACAGGCTGAATCTCTATAACTGCACATTGTATATCCACATATCACCATAGACAATTCCATTTTGGGGATGAGATTGTATATACCTGAGCATTCTGGAAAAATATGATGGTGAAAGAGGTATTTTAGAAGATAGGATTTTACCCAAAATTTTCAATAAGTGTTCTAAACCAAGTATCACTTTTAATTATGCAGTCTATTTGTAAAAGACCCACCTGATCAAAAAGAAAGAGCAAACTTTATTACTGTTGTGATTATTCATTCAAAGAGGATGTTATGTGAGCAATAAACCACAAATAATTCAATAAAAAGTTCTTTTGATAGTTTCCATAACTGATAATGAAAAGTTTAATTTCATTTCACTATAGTTCAAAAGCCTCCCCAGGGTGTAATTCTAATTTCTTGTCATGGGAGCCAATCGTGTTATTAGAATAACAAGATGGTGTATTTTTATAATCACCTACATTGGCTTTTTATTTTGATGATAGTGAAGAATTTGTGTGTGTATGTTTCATATATGATGGAAGAGATAAATTGAGTAAGACAGTAATCTTTAGAATTAAAGCCTGAAAGCAAAGTGTGTGTTCTGGCAGAGCTTTAAGTGACAAACCTTTGATTAGTGTTTCTTATCCTGAGACAATTTCTTGATCAATTAACAATTAATTAGGCTTCTAGACATTGCTTAGCTGGCATGATCCCATTTTAAATATAATGAATGGAAAAGAATGCTTGGAAGATTCTAAAATCTATGAATATATTGATTCTAGCATACTGGACACATTGAAATACTATATTTTTGTTAGTACATTAGACCTATAGCATATGGAAAAAACAATACAATGACATCTTTGCAATCATTCCAAATATATATGACTCATTTGTTATTTATAGTTTTAAACTCTTCTCCTTTTAACATTTATTTAATGTAGATTATAAAAATAAACACAGGATTCCAGTTAAAAGCAACAGATTGAAACACATTATGAACTACCTACAGTGCTCACTGCAGTCAAGCACTCAGTTTTAACTCTGAATTTCCTAGAAACCAAAGCAAAATTAAATCTACATTGAGATATGTAGTTTTTAGACTTCCTGGGATGAGATTTTGACTCATCCATTAATAGCCATAGGCAAATTATTTACTTTCTCTACCCTCTCTAACCCTCAAGCAAAAAAAAAAAAAAAATAGATAATAATAATACCTACCTCATGGGGCTGCTGTGAGAACTGCAGGTGTTACTGTACATAAGACACTTAAAAGAATGTTGTACACATAGCAAATGCTCAATATAAGCTCAATGAATATTAGCAATGACTAATAATAATAATGTAGTATTGTCTGATAAATGAAAGTATGGCAATTTATATGGGGAGTTTCTTCCTTACCCCTCTCCCAGCAACTTAATTTAAAACCAGCATTATTTATGGCCAGGGAAAACTGAAAGGAAATTATTCAATATAATACACTCTTTATTTAAATATGACATTCAAAAAGGCACATGAACATATTCTACAAAAAGTATGTTTATCAACTCTTCACAGAAAATGACACCTTAGTATTAATGCATAATGCAGAATAGGCTTTTCTGTGGCAAAATGTTCAAACAATGGGATGTGGAAACCTATTTCCTGGTTATCTAATAATGAAGAAAAGCTTTGAGGTCTTGATGTCCTGAACACATTACACTGCCACTTCTGATCTCCACAGTCTGAAGTAGTCCCTGTTTGGCCAGAGTCACATCCAAGCTGAATTCCACTAAGTGAAAGGGCACCATTCTGTTTGTTAACCGATGTGAAATTTATATAAAATTAGCAGACATTAGAGTCAGAGTTGGCATTCTGTTGTGAAAATGTGAAAACCAAAATTGTTTTCTTGCTTATGAAATTTAATCTACTTTCTCATATCAATGAATCTCCGAAATGCCTGTGGGTATAGCCGATATTTAAGTGCAAAATGAGCTTTAAATCTATTTAACTACTTGCCATATTACATGGATGAGAAAATTTTAACCTAAAGAAAATTTGTGGACAGATGTTATCAATAAATCATCCTAACTCCCTTCTCCACACACACACAAAAAAGTATATGTGAGTCTTATGGACGGGATTCGAATTTCAGTAGAACTGTTTTCAAAATGGCCTGCCAGAATGAGTAGGCTCCTAAAAATAGAGAGGTCAAGTAAACTGACCATTTAAGATTACTAGTACAGTCTACCTAAATGGTTAAGAAAATCCTCTTAATAGTATAATTTTAGTGTTGGCATTGTTCTATGATCCTGGATTGTTGCTTTTAGTCATATTTTACCAAAACATAATAAATATCATCACACCAGAAAAAGCTGTTGATTATATTTTGTGCAATTGAAGCAAATCATTTTAACACAGCCATCAAATTAAGTATACATTTAAAAATTGGAGTGTGTGTGTCTAAAACATAGTACTGTTATTTAGAACTTAAAGATTCAAAGTAATTTTTTAAAGTAAACTATTCCTGCCAGTAGAGTCAAAGTGTGATAAAAGATCAAAGACTGAGAAACATGTTATACCTTTTCTGATCTAACCCAGCTATAGATAGTAGCAAGTATTGGCAAAGAACACAAGTTCTGGCTCTGGATTCAGATAGCAAAGGAGCTGGACTTTAGTCTCAACTTTAATATTTACTTGCTGTGTATTTGCTGTGTACAGAAATGTTAGCACATTTCTCAAAGATCTCTTTGAAGTTGTTTAACTTTGGGAGTTGAAAGAAACTTCTTTGAAGAGTTTCATGAAGATTTTTTCATAGAGAGTATTGTTAAAGTTGTCTCACTTTTGATAAGTTGTAGGACATGCTTGTTTAGTATGGATTCTGATAGTGAGCATAATATACCTTAAAAGGTTCACCAAATGAGATTTTACACTACTGACACTGAGGATTTAAATTCCTAAACTTTGTTTTCGTACATAATTGTTACAACTTCTTGAAGTCTTAGTGGGAAGAAAGGTTCCACTGTGAAATGAGCTCTAATTTCAATTATAGTAATTTAGGACTAGTGCAGAGATGGCCCTACTCTGAAAGATAGGATAAGAATGTCCTACTTATTGAGTTCTTCATTCTCTCTTAGATTCCCCAAGTAAAACAGTGATGATATTGAAATGTAGAGTTTCTTATGAGTTTTCTTCTTTCCTTCTTAGGCAAAAACAGCTCAAAAACATTTTTTTCCCCATAGATCAGAATATATATTTGTATTGTAGGGATATGCGATGGGAGCAGATTTTTGAAATCTGGATGAGTTAATAAAATACTGCATACAGTGTATACATAAACCAATTTTAAGTAGCAATTCATTTTTTCCTAAAAAGACACAATACCATATTCATTTCTATACTTATATGAAATATGCCCTTTTTATTGACTTCTTTGAACAGATATGTGTAAAACTAATATGGAAATCAATGACAGTTCTGACATAAATCAAAGTCAAAATGCTAAAAGAAGGAATTTGAGATATTCCTTCAAGGAAAAAATTAAAATGACTTCTAAATCAATGTGTGGTTGACATTCCTTCTGATTAATGCCAGACTTCTCTGAGGCATGCTAATAGGATAAACAAGAAAAAAATTAAATTTTTAACATAAAATAGGGTCATTTTAAAGGTATGAATGCCCCAGCCTAATAATTTAATCACAGATATTTGCAGCCTGAGGTAGAAATTGCTTCAATGTGAATTTTTATACTGTTAAACATAATAGTGTTTATAGCATGGTACATCATCAACTGTCATTGTTTCAAATATGGAAAAATAAAACTAACTCCTGCTTTTAATCACAAACATTTAATTATCTTTATGTTTAATTAAACAGAATAATTTCTGAGTGGATTATAGAGTACATTTAGTAATAAAAGTGACTGAAGCGATGTCATTGAGAAACATAATACAGCATCAGCCATAAAGTGTCATGGTTGATAAGAAACTCACTGAAAGCCGTTCAAAGGATTTCTGTATTAACTTTTGCAAATGAACACTTTGAATCCATAAATCTGTATGAGAAAGAGTTTTAACAAATGTACCATGGTTTATCTTTAAAAGCACTCTGTGGTTTATAGTTAAAAGCAATTATGATTCACTCCATCTGCTGATCTAGCTAAGAGGATGGTGCACAATGAACACAAAACTACAGCATTTAAGAACACTATGAATTGTTTAAATTCAGAGCATCACTCGCCTTCCAAACTGGGTCAGCAACTTCCGTGTAATAAGATCAGCTTCACTAAAAATGTATTAAGGGATATTAAGAGCTAAAATAAGTTAACAGAAAATAAAACATCGAAAGAGTGTGGCTAGGCTGCCTGTTGCCTATATCTACCAGGATATTTTCACAGACATCTCAGACTTAGAAAGAACTCATTACCTCACCCTCTCTGCATTCCTCTGTAGGTTATTTCTTCTTTTTCTTATGCTGTCATTAGTGGTGTCATCTCGTATCCCAGTTTTCAGTTAGAAACCTCAGAGTCTTGCCGAAGTACTTTCCCGTCTATCTTTTCCCATATCCAAGCAAATCCAGATCTTGAATTTGTCTTGTCCTTTCTGCTCTCTGGGTCTCTCTTATCTCATGATTTTCCCGTCTTCATCTCCATGACTCTCTCTTCAGTCTGTCCTCCATACTCTGGCAAGAGTGAACTTTAGAACCACAGACTCAAATACATCTCCTTAAATATTTGATTATTTTTCCATTTCACAGAATTATGTCCCACTTCCTTGGCATGGCACTTAAGGGTCTTAAAAGCATTCTCAAATGTATGTTCTAGCCCTGCTTCCTGTCTCAATCAGAACTTTTTCTCATATTCCAGCTACCTGTTGCTCTCTTTGCTCTCCAGACCTTTGTACATCTTGAATACTTCCCATCTTTTGCTGCCTGGTAATATGTTCATTATTTGAATTACTTCAAATTATACTTCTCACCTACAGCTTTTTAAAGAGTTACTGATCTCTTCTTTGTGTACTTCATAGCTTCCTTTAGATGAGAGCTTTGTATTAATTATCCCCAATGTATTACCACTTGTTGATTTTCTTTTCTGACTCTCCTGTACTCAAACAAAATAAATATCTTATTCAAATTTGTATCTCATAGGCTAACTCAGATTTTGCTTTGTTTAATACATACTTATTGATTGAGAAATTAACTGCCAATTAGGAAGCCTAGATTGTAATTCTGATTTTATGCTAATTTATTACTGTAATCTAAATAGGGCACTAAATTTTGCTAAGTATCTATGGAATGAAAGGTGGGACAAGATGAGAAGTTCTTAAATTTTACTAAGTCTTTAATACATTCTAAAACCAGTGAACGTAGAGAACCAAATTCATATTGTATTGGCTCATTTTAAGGGGAATAAACAATTAAGAGTTTTTCTGCAAAGTTTACATGTCTTATTTTTTAATTTGTTTCATTTAAATTCAAGGGACCGAGGATGATTAAGATCAAAATCTGATTGGGATGCTAACATGTTGCAATTAATTCTATATGATATGTGATCAATATAAATAGATTTTTAATTATTTTTGTTTCTGAGATTGAGTTCTGGTGCTAATTTAGAAAACATGAAGGATTTGACAAAATAATTTTGCCTTACCTTTTAAAAAATATTTCCCACTATTGTAATTTAATTCCTTGTAACCTTCCATAAGAAAATTAAGTTATGTTTATATCCATTGTTATGAAACCTAAGACTTATTAAAGATTGGTGCCTTAAAACTTTTGCTTAAATGCCATATTGCCTTAATTAAAGACATGTTTCTTTTTTGTTTACCTGAGCTGACTTTATGAGATACGTATATCTGGTATATACATATTTCAGCTGAGTTAACTAAAGCTTTAATGGGAACAATATGCAAAAACATAATGGAACTCAGCAGAAAAAATATGAAGAAGCAATTTCATACTAATAAATGTCTACATTAAAAATGAAGGAAGATCTCAAATGAACAATCTAACTTTATACCTAAGAAACCAGAAAAAAAGACAAAGATAAGCCTGAAGTTAACAAAGGAAGAAAATAGTAATGATTAGAGTAGAAATAAATAAAAAACTAGAATGACAATAGAAAAAATAAATGAAACTAAGAGCTAATTTTTTGAAAAGATAAACAAAATTGACAAACCTTTAATAGGCTAACCAGAAAAAAGAAGACTTAAATCAATAAAATAATAAAGAGGTGATGTTACAACTGATATCACAGAATAAAAAAAGACTTAGACTATGGTGAACAATCATATGCCAACAAATTGTATAACCTAAAAGAAATGAGAAATTCCTAGAAATATATAACCTATGAGGACTGAAACATGAAGAAACAGAAAATCTGAACAGACCAATTGAGAGTAAAGAGATTGAATCAGTAATCAAAAACATCTCAACAGAGAAAAGCCCATGACCAGATGTCTTTGCTGATGAATTCTACCAAACAAGAAGAATTAACATCAATTCTCATCAAATTCTTCCAAAAATCAAAGAAGTGATACTTATATACTCACTTTATGAGGCCAGAATTACTACTGTGATACCAAAGCGAGAAAAGGATACTATAAGAAACCAAAATGATAGGTCAATATTCCTAATGAACATAGATACAAACGTCTTCAAGAAGATATTGGCAAACTGAATTCCATAGCATATTGAATGGATCATACAACACGACCAAGTAGGATTTATCCTTGGGATACAAGGATGGTTTAACATAGGCCAATCAATACATGTGATATACCACATTAACAGAATGAAAGATAAAAACCATGTGATGACCTCAGTAGATGCAGAAAAAGCATTTATCAAAATTCAACCTCCTTTCATGATAAAAAACACTCAGTAAATTAGGTTTAGAGGAAATGTACCTCAGCCTACTAAAGGCCATATATGACAGACCCACAGTTAACATCACACTCAGTGGTATAAAGCTGAATAACGGGGTTTTGGTGGATTGAATAAAAGCCTCTCTCCTATGATTGTTTCAAACAATATCTAGACAGACGTATGTTAGTGTGGATAAGTAGCCAGCTAAATGCATCTCTCTAAAGCTTTCAGGCTTGTTAGAATCTTAAAGTTATTGTTATTGCAAATAATTTGAAAGATACATTTCTGATATGGGAAATTTCAGTTTGCATTTTCTATTTTGACCAATTTTAAAAAAAGAAACTGAGAGGCTTGAGATTATTTGAGACTGCCCATGTAGTTTCTGGTCCCCCAAATGTTGGAGATATCCTGCTACTTGCTGTTTTTCAGTCCCCATAGAGAGTGATTCTAATGCAAATATACCCACAACATAGAATATAACAATTAGCCACTGCTCTAGACTGGTTATTATAATCAATTATAATTCATTTCTTAAAATCATTATTCCTCACTTGCTTAATAGCCTCATATATTTGGACATAGTCATATATTCTTAATACTGTGCCCTGAATAACTTACTGAACTTGAATTTGTACATATGCCTGGAGTTATCTATTTTCTGATTAATCCTTAGGGAAGGTAATTTTACCAATGGCTGAATTTATTTTTTGCTTTGGGGCTTAAAATTATGTTAACTTTCTGTGGTTAACTCCAAGTTTTGGATTATTTATTCACTTCACTGCGTTGTATAGTTAAGCATCAGCATCCGCAGATAATTCCATAACAATAAACATCGTTGTTGTGGGATTTCATGTCTTGGACTTTAAGGTGTGTTGGAAGTGATATTGACTGTTGGGGGATTTAGATACTCAAATGCTGTTAAACCACGGCAAATATCAGTAATGCAGAAAAAAAAACTTCTCATTAAAAATATAGAAAATATAGCATATATTTCAAAATAGACCTGAATTCAGAGCCTGGCAATGATATTTATTAATTGTGTAAATTTAAATTACTTAATTTCTCCAAACTCAAATTTCTGCTATTTACTCATAGGAAAAGTAATAATTGCATTACAGGCTTACCAAAAATATTAGAGATACTATATATTAAGAAACCAAGAACAGTGATTGACACTTGCTACATATTATTATTATAATCATTATGAGTGATAATATATTATAAACAAAAATAAGTCTTTAATTCAATTATGTTAAGAAGATAATTTAATTAGAATATAAGCCTGCTACTACATTGAAAAATGGTCTTGAAATAAGAGAACACATTGTGTGATATAAAGATGATAGAGATAGAAAATTAGAAATTTTTCTTATTACAAAAATCTCTTTTACTTAACTGATATGGTACCTTTCTCACCATTCCATAAATACTGCTCTTAATTATTTCCTTTCTTTGGATTAGCTAGTGGTTTTGCTTGACCCTTCTTCTGGATTTC
>NW_011888785.1:18322609-18335373 GCF_000151845.1 Pteropus vampyrus | reverse complement strand
TCAAAATTCAACCTCCTTTCATGATAAAAAACACTCAGTAAATTAGGTTTAGAGGAAATGTACCTCAGCCTACTAAAGGCCATATATGACAGACCCACAGTTAACATCACACTCAGTGGTATAAAGCTGAATAACGGGGTTTTGGTGGATTGAATAAAAGCCTCTCTCCTATGATTGTTTCAAACAATATCTAGACAGACGTATGTTAGTGTGGATAAGTAGCCAGCTAAATGCATCTCTCTAAAGCTTTCAGGCTTGTTAGAATCTTAAAGTTATTGTTATTGCAAATAATTTGAAAGATACATTTCTGATATGGGAAATTTCAGTTTGCATTTTCTATTTTGACCAATTTTAAAAAAAGAAACTGAGAGGCTTGAGATAATTTGAGACTGCCCATGTAGTTTCTGGTCCCCCAAATGTTGGAGATATCCTGCTACTTGCTGTTTTTCAGTCCCCATAGAGAGTGATTCTAATGCAAATATACCCACAACATAGAATATAACAATTAGCCACTGCTCTAGACTGGTTATTATAATCAATTATAATTCATTTCTTAAAATCATTATTCCTCACTTGCTTAATAGCCTCATATATTTGGACATAGTCATATATTCTTAATACTGTGCCCTGAATAACTTACTGAACTTGAATTTGTACATATGCCTGGAGTTATCTATTTTCTGATTAATCCTTAGGGAAGGTAATTTTACCAATGGCTGAATTTATTTTTTGCTTTGGGGCTTAAAATTATGTTAACTTTCTGTGGTTAACTCCAAGTTTTGGATTATTTATTCACTTCACTGCGTTGTATAGTTAAGCATCAGCATCCGCAGATAATTCCATAACAATAAACATCGTTGTTGTGGGATTTCATGTCTTGGACTTTAAGGTGTGTTGGAAGTGATATTGACTGTTGGGGGATTTAGATACTCAAATGCTGTTAAACCACGGCAAATATCAGTAATGCAGAAAAAAAAACTTCTCATTAAAAATATAGAAAATATAGCATATATTTCAAAATAGACCTGAATTCAGAGCCTGGCAATGATATTTATTAATTGTGTAAATTTAAATTACTTAATTTCTCCAAACTCAAATTTCTGCTATTTACTCATAGGAAAAGTAATAATTGCATTACAGGCTTACCAAAAATATTAGAGATACTATATATTAAGAAACCAAGAACAGTGATTGACACTTGCTACATATTATTATTATAATCATTATGAGTGATAATATATTATAAACAAAAATAAGTCTTTAATTCAATTATGTTAAGAAGATAATTTAATTAGAATATAAGCCTGCTACTACATTGAAAAATGGTCTTGAAATAAGAGAACACATTGTGTGATATAAAGATGATAGAGATAGAAAATTAGAAATTTTTCTTATTACAAAAATCTCTTTTACTTAACTGATATGGTACCTTTCTCACCATTCCATAAATACTGCTCTTAATTATTTCCTTTCTTTGGATTAGCTAGTGGTTTTGCTTGACCCTTCTTCTGGATTTCATAAGATAAATCAAAGCCAAGATCAAGGTAGGATAAGGATTCCTTTTTAGACAAAGCAAAGTATGATCTTAACTGTGGAATCTGTTTGACAGATTTTCTTTCCCTTTGCTTCAGTTTCAGGGATATGGTTCTGTATAAAATACTTGCTGACAAAATAGAAACACATTTTTACTTTATCAATAATTAGCAAATGCGTTTTTAGTCAGATTTCCCAAGTGCCTCTTCTTTGTTTGATAAAAACTAGTTGCTATCATTACCCTATAATTAATAATCATGTGATGTGAGCATTTAATAATTATCTAGCCACATTCTGGGAGCCTTTAAGTTACTATATATATAATGAGAAAGTAGAATCAACTTTGGTTAACACACGGCCAATGAGCGAGCAGGTTATGTGGGAGACACTGGCAAGAAACAGGTTTTCTCACCAGCCCAATGCTCCGCCAAATGGAGATTGCCATTTTGCTTCTTTTTAACATAATTCACAGTTGGAAAGTTGAAATGATCTTAGGGTTCACTCCAATAATGTGCTGGAGCTAGCTTGTATTGGTTTGCAAACACTGACTTCAAATTTAGGAAATGTGCCACCTGGTTTTTAAATATTTGGTAGCTTTAAATTGGCCATAGTGTTAATTTTTATACCACACAAATTTCAAAATGCCTCTGGCTCTCTATTCCTTCCGAAATCCTATTGTTCAACGATTATTAGAATATCTGGTTTACTTTTACAACTTCAGTGCTCAGCCAAGGCGAATGTTACTTAACCCTGAGTTTATTCACTATGAAGTAGGGATACAGGCATCAGGAGTTGATTGAGAAAATCTGGCTTCTTTTTAATTTGGTTGTTTACCAGAAGCAACAAGGACCCTAAAGAATATATTTTTTCTTACTATCAAGTTTTAAGTGGAAAAAAAATTAAATTGACTGCAGAAACTACATTGCTCTGGATACAAATTCTTTTGAGCAGCTGAAAAGTTCCCATAAGTCCAGAAATAAGCTTATAGAGAAATAGATAATGTTTTTTAATGAGCAGGCTATCATGACTTTGTATTATAGATTTAAAGTATTGATGCTTTCAACTTAAAAGCATATTTTAGAAGATAGATTAAAGTTTTAGAAAAAATTTAATGCAGATTACAAAAAAAGATTTTAGTATTCTTACCATAAGACTTACATATGAAATTTCATCTATTAATACAGCACCATGAACTTTCTATAAGATTTCCTTTCCAGTTCCAGATGAAAGGAGATTATAGTTTATTCTACATAAGAAATCATTGCATTAGAGTCTTAAAATAAATCAATATCCATGTGGTCTAAAATAATTGCTACTGTACGGCAAAGGCACCATTTTCAATCTATGATAAAATTTAAATGAGAAATTGGCAAAATTTCAGCATTTGCTCTATGGATAATGCTTTTACAACTAATTCTTTGTATCATTAAGTGCGTGGGCCTTGTATTCATGTCATTGATGATCAAAGAGTCACTTTATTAAATCACTTTTTCATCAGGATTCATTTATGATACTCTATTCCTCCTTGAGATAGTTTAAAGTTTAATAGAGGAGACGATGATGTTTTAAAGGTGCATTAAATATCTTCATCTACCAGGATATTATTTATTAAAAGAATTTTTCAAAAATAATGAGTAAAATTTTTTCCTCTTTCTTTTTTCTCAAAACGGGGTTTACTTTTCATCTAACAAAACTTGCTTGTTATAGCAAGTGACATGTAGGGATAAATAAAGAAAAAGTTACTAATCCTTACCGCATCCCCTCTTATTTCTTATCTTCCTGTTGTAACAATTTTTGACAATGTGTATATCATTTCACATTGTTCTCCAAGGTCATAAATACATACAAATAAATATATTCATTATTATTTTATTTGAGGTTTTACTTAGGTGAAGGAACAGCATAAATTTTATTCTCCAACTTTAGTTTTTTTACTTAAAAATGTATTATGGGCATCGTCCTGGTCAATAGATACAAATTCCACTCATTCTTCTTAATGGCTACATAATGTTCCATAACATAGATGTATGATTTTTTTTAACCATTTACCTACTCAAAAACCAGATTATTTTAATGGTTTTTTTTCTCCTCCACGAGCAATGCTGCTTTTGTGTGTGTATGCACTTTTATTGCAGTAAAAGAAAAAAAAAACCCAAGGAAGAGTTATGCTACCTGTATTTTTAAATTACCAAAACTAAATAAATTTGTGTCTGTTGACACAAACCTATAAATTTAGATAGAAATAAAACAGCTTTATAATCTACTGTTTTTATAAAATTGAATAGAATCTGTTTCTTGTGGGAGAATTTTATAAAAGACATGTAGGCTGTGATTTCTATAATGTTAGCTATCAGAAGGATATTCTAGCAAATAAATGAATAAATAACATTACTATAGCCAAACCATGCCCTTATTGCATTTACTTTCTCATTGTTTTCATAGCATATAGTCGTAAATTCCAATTTAACAGATACTCGGAATCTTGTTACTGAACTTAGAGGTATTTCTTGTCATTTTTCTTTATTTCAGGTGTTCTCATTTCTGTGTTTAACGACAGCATCTAGAAAGCAATATATGACGATTTATGCTAAATAATAAAGTTGATTTGAGTGAATTCTTTCTTGTATTCATTTTGAACTTCTTTTGAAGTCATTAAAATAACATTAATATTAAAAGTAAACTAATTTGTATCCAATGGGTATCAAAGAAAAGTTTTGCATAAATCTTATTGTTTTAACAAGGGTTACACCTTTCAAGAATTTTTTTATAGTTATTTTTTTTTACTATTACAATAATCACTCTTTTTAAATTCCTTTCTTCTTCCTCACTTTCTTCCATTGCTTTCTCTCTCTCTCTCTCTCTCTCTCTCTCTCTCTCTCTCTCTTCTTCATTGAATAGAAAAGATTGGATGTTCTTACTGATTCAGAAAAAAAATTCCTAAGACCTGTGAACTGAACCTCCTGTATTAAAGATAGTGATATGAGAGCAATATGAGAATTGAAGGCAGTAATTGAAGTTCTAACATAATTGGATGTTGGCTGCTTACTGTTTTTCTCTTGGCCATTTACTGTCCCATTTCATCACTCATATGGCTTTAACCTCTTTGTACTCTATACAGTTACGTTTTTGTAACTATACCCCATATTGCTACTTAAAATGTATTATTAGTCCTAAAACTGTTCTTTACTCCAAATTTCATGCAGAATTCTGAGCCCTGTCTCTAAGGGGATATGACTTACCCAGTAGATGGAGGCTTCCATAAGAAGAAATCCTTATTAGCCAGGTCTTCTCCCTCTGTGTTCTTCTTCCTGCTGGCCTTCACTCTGTTTTCAGAAAATTAATTGCTACACTGTGTATGCATAACATGTAATAATACAAACATGCAGACCTTCTGGGAAGAAAAAAAATCAGACACCAGTATCAGACAACAGTACAGTGCCTAGTATATAGTACAAGTTTGATAAATATTTGATTAATTGGTGAATGCATGAATCATGGCGAAATAGATTTTTTTAAAAGACTAGTTTTTTGGAAAAATCCCCGGACCACATCACTGCTGAGAAAGTGGTTGTGACATTGATATGAAATGAAGGAAACTGAGGAATGAGAAACAAGAAAGGATGACCAATCACTGCCATTTTTGTTATTTCTCAACTGACATGGGACATTAAGAATAGCCAACTCTTGTTTTCAGGTGTCCCAGTCTTCCCATAGGCAAATGTCTTGCCTATTTTAACAGTTAAACCAGTCTCATTCATTCATTCATTCATTTTTGCAGTGGGGGTGAGGAAGCAACAGATATTTTCTAGGAAGCACATCTCTGCCTCTCTGAGATTCAGACCCGCAGACAGCACTCCCTGCTGGCCCCTGTTTTTTTATCCCTCCCTCTGATCTTTTCTTTCTTCCTTGTTTCCTTTCCTTCAGCAGCTATTTATTGAATGTCTACCATGCTTCAGGCTCTGTTCAAGGCATTGAGATAGAGCCATAAATACAATGAGCTAGACCTTAGTCTTACGTCTTACAGTAGGGTAACAAATAATTAAAACAAATATTTAAGTGCAAAATTTAATATAATGATTATTAATATAAAAACTTAGGGTGATGAGATATAGAGTGATGGGGGTGTTGTTGGGTGGTCATGGATAACTTACCTGAAAAGATGTATTTTGAGACAGAACTTAAACAAAAAGAAAGAGAAGAAACATTTACATGAAGATCTGGGGCAAAGGGAAAAAAACTTCTGAAGGACCGAACTGGAGGAGGGGGTCCTTGTGGATGGAAAGTGGAGTGTAAAGTAGAGAATGGTGGAAGATGAACAGTGGGCAGGTCCAGATCTTCCAGATTTTGGAGGCCACCGTTAGTTCAGTGAAAGCAAATGGACTGTTAAAAGCAGCAAAATGCTAAGATCCGATTTGCAGTTTGGCTGTTGTGTAGAGAAAGGGTTTTTGGGGAGCAGCAGTAGAAGTTAGGGGACAGGGTAAATGAATAAGCTTTGGAATTAAGATTGTCAGGCCTACCTCTAACATTTTTGAGCCTGGAGCAAGATGCCAATGGAGGATCCTGGTTTATCAACCTTCTTCCCTTCCCACTTTGGACTGTCTCCCACTGTATGAGGAGCCTCATGCATGCAAGTGGACGCTACAGCCATTTGGGTGGAAATTCCGTGGTCTCTTGTATTTGGAAAAGGGTATAGAAATGGGATTGTTGGCTCTTAGGGGGGTATGAGTTCTCGGCCCCAAACATTTATTGCTCTGTAGGGAGAGGTGAAGCTAGAGGTGGGCAATAGTGAGCCCAGTAAAGCTCGAAGCCCAGGACAGACACCCTGCTTGCTGGGCTATAAGAGAAGGGCTGATGTTAACATTAAATATGGAGAAAAATAGAGAGATATTATATATATTTTGTAAGTAAATTTAACAGAGCGGTAGAAGACAGATTTGAGAAAAATAGACAGCATGTGGCCTCTTAGAGTATATGATGTAGCAGGGAAAGTAAGTAAAGGTCAGGAAGAAACTATGACAAAAATTACTAGCCCCCTAACACAGCAGAGAAAATCCTTGCCGTCCCCAATCTCAGATATCTTTTGCATGGAGCTTCTTTGTTATTATAACACGGAAATAGGCAGAACTGAACCTCTGCAGTAAAAGCATAACACCATTAAAATTCAGAGAAACAATCAATAAAATATGTGAAATGAGGAAGAAGATTAATAAGCTGTCAAAATGAGGTTGGATCTGACCAGATATGCCTGATTCCCTGAAACCGACTAGACCTCTAAGCAGAGGGCGTTAAGGTAAAGATTAAAAGGAAAGGCCAAGAAACAGGTTGCACAGACCTAGCCAATGACTGGGGTTCAGTGTAAGGACCACAGTTCCTTTAAGTTCTAGGGGAGCAAGGCAAAACTTTCTTCATTTAATTTTCAAAAATATTTGTTAATAAAAATATTTACTGCCAGGTAGGCTTCTGGACACAGAGAAGTGTGAAAAGAATTTACATTATAGCTTCCATCATGAACTCCTAGTTTAATAATAGGTTATTGAGAATCGGGGTGTGTTGGGGAGGTGAAGAACGATGAATTTGGTTGGAGGTAGAAAGGAGTCACATGATAAACAGCTACTGAGGAAAGAAGTGTGACTGTGTCTGTGGAGTAGGCTTGGGGTGGGGGCAAGTGGTGATTTTTTTTATCGAATGAATGAATGAATGATTCTGTGGTTTGATCCTGTGCTATTAAATTATCAGTCTGAAGCTTCTTGATTCTTAACACAGACCGAAGAGTTTAGGGCCTGCATTTAAGAGGAAACTACTTGGAGAATTAGGCTAAAGGATCCTAATTTTGCACATAAAGAAATGTGAACGGGTTTCAAAAACTAATCTCAATGATGATATAACCTAAGTGTGCAAGTGAAGAGAACAACTGAGGCATTTATCACTACTCATTCCCAGGAAAAAAGTGTTGCATTTTCTTGGGAGAGGTCAATTTTCAGGCTTAATAACATCAAAACAACATTAACATAGTGTCCCAATTCATCAACTTAATTGCATTCTTCAGGGTGCTTACTTCCCTTATTAACTGGTAACAAAATAGTTTCTTTATATTTATTGGAAAAGCAACCTACATATTGAATAATGTGTTGAAATATGGAGGCATTTCAAAACTGCTTCGGCATGGTAGAGGTTAATGATTTCAGTTATATCTTAATAATTATTGTTATCGAGTTTCTACCTTTATAGCTCTTTAATTGTTTAACGATCATAAAATTTAGCACAAGCTTGAGAAATCCTTTATGATATAACATAATTTTATATTGATATTATCATTATAAACTGATGCTTAAAAGAAAGCATCTTAATGGATTTTTACTTTCCACACATCTGATTAGTATTTTTACTATAATATACTATGCACGCCAGCCTGTTACAACATTCCTGCTAGATAAACATCTGCTTTTACTTGAAGCAAGCATTTCAAAGTTTTAACTTTAAAAGGTTTACCTTGAGCATACAAAATAAGGAGCAAGGAGGTCTGGCAAGATCAAGGAACAAAGGAAGGTTATGCTCTACTGGGAGAAGTCAAAATTATTCCTCAGAACTCTTACAGTTTATTTTCAGGCAAATAATTTTTGGAGGGGCCAAATTCATTTGCCCCATTCAAATATATTGAGATTTTACTCATGAACCTCTTCTGTCTACCTTGTCAGTGTGTGTGTGTGTGTGTGTGTGTGTGTGTGTGTCGGTATCAGGGGAAAAGACACATCAGAGAGTGTAATTTAAGCTTTTCTATGTTCAGAGATTTAACTGATACCTATGTATTTTATCTTTTTTTGAAATGTACATATCCAAAAAGTGCATACTTTTTCCTGAGACCCATATCTATTTCTAAGATATGGCACTGTAATGGACAAGAGCAGGGACTTTTTTTTTTTTTTTTACTTTTATATTTTATAAGTCAAGAGAAAAGAAGGAAATTAGAAATGGGTAAGGAGAAACTAACATATATTACATGTATACTTTGTGCCAGGCTCTGTGTTTGGCTCCATCTACTTGCCTTATTGTACTAAATGGTACAAGACCCATTTCAAAGAAGTCCTGTCAGCTTTCAACTGTGTTTAATTTTTAGGTGAAGAAACACATCTCCTTTCAGCATTGCCTATGTAGCATATTTTTTCTCATAGCAGACAGAATAGTCTTCATTAAAAACAATCTGAATATAACATCTCCTACATAAAAGGGTTCAATAACCTCCAAAAGCCCTTGATAAAACATAGCTTTGGAACAAGATGGTTGTAACCAAACCTCATGCCAGCCATGTAAGCATGTGTGAGTTACTTTACCTCTTTGTGCTTTAGTTTCTTTTGTATAAAAACTGGAAGGATCAATATAGATGAAATGCTGAGAACAGTGCCACATAAGTTTATACTTATCATTAATATTATTTCTTCTGCCTATTGTATATCTTCATCCAATGTCTCACAAACACCTAAACTCAGCACGTGTCATTATCTCTCTCCCCTCCTCTTCATCTCCTTCTCCTCTGTATCAAGTGATTACTATTACCCAATTCAGTAACCTTGGTTTCTGCAAAGCCAAACATCCACCCCATCCAACTAGTTCCTCAGTCCAGTAGTTATGCCTCCTATACTTACAGAAATGCCATCCTCTTCATGCAGCTGCCAGTGCCCAAGCTGGACTCACATGATGTCCAAGCAGGACAACCATAATAACCTCCTGATGGACTCTACTTTCAACATGATGAGCTTTTTTGTCAATCCTTCCCATAGTCACCAGAGGGATCTTTCCAAAGTACTTATCAGAAAAATATAATACTGTCAGTCACCTACTTAGCAATCCTTCTATTGGTCTCCACTTTTATAGAACAGCATAAGAACTTCATAATATGAAGTGCAAGGGCAAGGCAGTCATGGCTACTTTTCCAGCACCCTCTTGCCTTACGTCCCCCACCTCCTGCTTGACCCTGCCACCTCCCTATTTTTACCCCTCCCGTATATCCTTGCCTTAAGCAATATTGAAATGAATACTTATGTTATTAAATATTCTGTGTTATAGCAGGCTTCTGTACCTTTGTTTGTGTTGACTCCTGCCAGAATGTACTTCCTAGGCACTCTATCATCCACCTATTTCCTATTTATCCCTCAGACACAATTAAAGTGGAGCCTTATCTGTGAAGGTTTCCCTGACTTTCCATTTTCCAAGCCCCCAAAGAAATTTAGTATTCCTCTCTATGCTTCTTAGCAGTCAGTCCCTCAAGTCTGGCATTTATCATATTGTTCTGTGATTTCTTGTTTTTATGTTGACTTTTGTCTATATATAAATAAGAAATATTTGAAGGCAAGGTTATACCTTATTATTTTTATTTTCTGGTACCTAGTGTAGAGCCTGGAACATAGTAGGATTATCTACTTTTAACTAATGTATGTTAAATTAATGAATAAAATGACTTGAGATATGTCAGAGAAATTGATTGGTGATAATTAAGAGGGCAAATTATCATTTTTGCCTATTATTTCCTACTTAATGGACATAATCAAACCAACTCTTAAATTCCCAAATTAACTGAGGCAAGTGGAATTAATAATTTAAAATGACATGTATTCTCTATATCTATACATATATGTTCAAATTTTTATGGTTTTTCTACTTTCTGATATTCTAAGGATTAACTTATGAAATAGTACATTTATATCATCTGAAGAATCTTGCTGCGATTAGAAGTTAAAGATAAACTGAAGGCCAGCTTGTTTTGGATCTTTACTTTGCTCTTACTAGTTATTTGATCTAGGATAGATACTTTAACTTTTTAAGATACATTTGAGCATTTAACCTAACAATAAAACTTTATTTATCGTGGTTGTTATGAAAAGATAATTATTTATAGTACTTAGTACAGTATAAGACATGAAAGTCAGTACTTCATAACTGTTAGCAATGAATATTATTTGCTTAATTGCCGAAGAGGAAGAATGCTCTTCCCTACTGGAAACAAGCAGTTCATAAGTGCCTGTCAAACTACTCAACTTCCCCTATTCTTCACCCTCATAAAAGGGTTAAATTTGGGAAACTGGGGGGACCTGTTACATGTCAGATGCTATACTAGACTCTAAGAGTATAAAACTATGACTGAATCCTTAGTTAAGAAACTCATAGTTCATGGTTTTATCCTGTTCAAAATGCTCATTCTGAAAGGCAGGTTGGAAGCAAAATAAAAATAAGAGACCTACTTTAAATACATATTGAATGAAATGTCAGAACAAATGATCGGTTAACAGATAACTATCAGACATTATGCCATATGGGACTCAGGAGGAGATTTTACATTATTCAGATAATTATTATGGAGGAAGATTGGTAGGGAATAAGGTGGGAGCTCAGGAAAGTTTGAAATATTGCTCTTGCTTTCAAAGGATTTGCATCTTTGGAGGAAGATCTGAATATTTCACTCAATCATCTATTCATTTGTTTATTCCGTTATTAAATATGTACTGAGTACCCAGGCACATGGAAGACACTAAATCACAATTTGTTGAATGAATGTTTGAGTAGCTAGGCACTATTCTTGATGTTAGTTATAGCTAATGAATAAAACAGTCTCTGCCCTCTGGAAGATTAGATTTTAGGACTACTAACTCTGTATATTGCCTTCGATAAACTATCTGCTAATATTTTTGGACAGATTTGAGTTGGTGGTGTATCAGTGATACAGGAGAGTCCTCCAAGAAGCAAACTCTGAGAGAAAATGAGGTGTTCTGATATTTATTAGGGAAGGTAGGGAAGTAGGATTGGGCAGAAGGAGAGGTACAACTGTGCTGCAGGACTGAACAACAGTTGTGGATGATCCTACAGGGCTTTCTGGACTTTAAGTGATCATTCAAGTTATCCCACATTGGATCCAAGTGGCTGAGCTTTTATACCAGCACCTCAGCCAGTCACTGGATACGGTCTGCTCTAGAAGAGCTCGACTTTGAGTGAGGCAGTTCTCTACGTTGGAACAATCCTTGCAAGGCTAACAGCTGACTGTCCACTGATAGCCCTTCATATAGCTAGGGCAACAAGTCCTTCCTTGAAGGGGAATCTTCCAGTATAACCTCATGTGTACCACAGTTGGCTAGGAAGATTTCAGATGCAATAACTGGAAAACAATTTAAATTGGCTTGAATAATGTTGGCTCAGAAGATTTGACTCTGGATGGTGAACACAATGCAAAACACAGGTGATGTATTATTGAATTGTATACTTGAAACCTATGTAATTTTATTAACCAATGTCACCCCATTAAATTTAATTAAAAATTATGATAATATTGGCTCACCTAACTAAAAACTCAAGAGCTGGATAAACTTTAAATGTGGCTTGAATTAGAGCTCAACTCTAGCTGTTTATTTATTGTTGTTTTAGAGAAGTCTATTCACACAACTGTGGAATAAAAGTCCTGAACTTTGCCCTAATATATAAGGTTTCTGAACACTGGGGTTCCTTTTTGGTGGGGATTGTCCTGTGCATTGTAGATTGTTTGACAACATCTCTGTCCTCTACCCACTAGATAGATACCTATAGCAAGCTGGAGGTTTCTTTGTGATTATCTCTAATCCTCCCTATATGTTGATAGTAAATATTAGTAGGTTCAGTTGTAGGTGATTATGCTGAGGCTCAGGGTAGTTAAGCAGCCACATCATAAGTGGCAAAAGCAGGGTTAGATTGTCTGGTTGACTTCCGAGATGATGCTCTGTTTTCTGCACTACTCTTAGTTTCACCTAAGAGTCATCCAGAAAGACAAGAATCGGGTTGAGCATGGGTTTCCATGATTGTCTCCAGAACACAATTAAGACGGCCAGAAAGGCAATTGCCTGGAAAGCCAGACCACAAAAGCCACTAAAATATTACTGAAAACACAATATTTGGGGTAGGGGGCTGAATTCTTATAATTTTTCTCATGGAAGAGTATTTTATATAGTTAGAAGAATACTTCAGTGAGCTACCTAAAAACAAGAACCTCTGAGAGGAGCCACCTTCAAAGGGTATTTGTAAATTAAGTGCAGAGCATGTGTTTAGAGAAATGAGGCAGGCACATTGAGTTAGAATTAAATTATTTGGAGTGTTATTGCCACTGGCTGCCTTTCTTCTCAGCCCCGAAGACAGTCATTGAGATTTCTTCTTACATGTGTGCTGAACAAGATGTATCGCTTGAAGAGGCACAGAGTTACCAGCTGGCCCAGGCACTC
>NW_011888785.1:18319347-18322011 GCF_000151845.1 Pteropus vampyrus | reverse complement strand
CTTTGTAAAGTCTCTTTTGTCATATAAAGTGACTTGCATAGGCCTGGGATTAGGAAGTGGGCATCTTGGACAGCCATTATTCATTTTAACACAACATGATCATATGTTTGTGTACACTTTATAGAAGTAAGATAGTTCACACACAGTCAGTTAAATGGCCATCTCTTTTAACTCCTGCTTTTATACTTCACCTCAGGTCTGGAAGTACTGGAGTAGCTTCAGGCATTTTAGGCTCCGACTAAGGGGACTTTGGTTTGAGGATATATTTGGTTTGGTTTTAGTGGGATGCATTTATATTGTTCAAAGATACAACCATGAATTTTTAAGATATAGTTAGTTAATTGCCTGGTGAGGGTGTAGCTTCTAGGAGTGATCCTATGGCCTGATGAGCCTACTTACTCAACATTATGCCTTGAAAATACTGTGTCAAAGGTCAAATTGCAATAAGGATGTGACCTATAGTGCACTGTAAGTATGTAGCTAGTGGAGGAGAATCAGGGGTCAAAACACATGAAGCCTGAAGCCACTCTGTGGAAAATTATTGCAACCATTAATAGGTTAAAATTGTAAGTGAAAAATTTGATTTTCATTGACATCTAATCAAAATTATCATTAATAAAAAAAAAATTTCAATAAACCACGCTAGAGGACAGACTGTATGTTTTTAATTCTTTTTGTAGAAAATGGTATTACCAAAATTTTGTTATATGAAGAGAAAAATCAAGGGGTGTGCAGTTAAAGGTTATAGAGAATAAATTATTTTAAAGCTGTGACAAGCAGTTCATAATAAAAATATTACATCGTTATTCCAGGTTATGTGATATTTGTGATATTTGTCACCTTTTAAAAGTATATTTCTTGTCATTTTTTCTCATCCTTATTACTTAACTTTTATACCTAAATATTAAATTCTTTTTTCTTAAAGAGAATCACCACAGATGTCAAACTGTTTAAGATTCAGGCCCCACAGAACCTGTCACTGATAATACTTATATCAGTCACAGATCCATCAGAGAAGCAGACTATCTCTATCAATCTACCTACCTGTCTATCTACCTACCCATATACCTTCTATAGGGAGATGTGTATTACAAGGAATTAGCTTTTATAATTGTGTGTGGTGGCTAGTTAAGCAAATCTAAAATTTGTAGGGCAGATAGTCAGAAAGGGAAAATCTAGAAAAGAAGTAGCAATTGCAGACCAAAATGGTTTAAAGTCTCCATCACAAGGAACTATCCAATCCCTTTTAAAAGCTCACCTAGTTATGTCAGGCCCATCCAGGATAATCGCCTTTATTTAAAGTCAGCTACTCATGGATTTTGATTACATTTGCAGAAATCCCTTCACAGTAGCACTTAGATTCATGTTTGATTGAATAACTGAAATCAAGTATATGTATGCAACAAATCATTGCTACCCTCTCTTCCTTTCTCATAGCTTAGCCTAGCTGAGTTAACACATCAAAAATCCATGACAACACCCTTTGTGTCATTGGCTAAAATTGTCCCTTTTTGGAACAATGAAAGTTGGAAGACTGCCATCCTCCTACAATTCATGCTCGTTACCTTGTCAGCTTCAGGTATATTCCTGCTACTAAATTCTTACGAATCGAGGCAGGCTAACACCAATAGTTTTAACCTCAGGGGTATGAAGTCACATGATCTAGGTTCAAATCCAGGCTTCATCATGTTCTGTGTGACTTTAGACAAGTTACTAAACCATGATAACTGTTTAAAGAGTTTATGTTAACAAATTTAAAAAAAGACTAAATGAAATAATCTATGGAAAAATGCTTAACCCAGAGTGGATGATAAATGTTGGTAGTTAAATATCAACTATTTTATACCAGATAACATACTAAATTCTTTTATTTAACACCATTTCACTTAATCTTTATAATTATTGTTGGAAAGTTATAATGACAGGGTAGGGTGAATGGGAAAAATATTGTGAGCTTTATTCTTTAAAGATGTATCAACATGCCTCAATTTGTGACTTTAAATGCATATATAAATAAGTATGACATCTAGAATGACATTTTATATATTACTGCAGTCTGATACTATTTTTACTATATTCTACTTAATTAAATATGCTGTCACATTATATAAATATTTTATGAAGTAGAAACAATGTCACTAAAAAAACAAGTGTTCGCCTGTGGTTATTACCAATTTATAAATACTCCTATTCACTGATCTCTCTTCAAGGAATGTGAACGTAATCATAAATTTTACTATATCATGAAAAAAATAATTTGTCTAAAAGTTAGCCTTTTATTTTTTCTAAATGCTGTCTTATGTGAGGTTTTAGTTGCACTGAATTAGCTCCTGGAAGAGGAAGAAATAATGTCATGGACTAGATATGTTTTAGTACTAGGAGTATTAAGAGGTTTATCTGTAGTCTTTTAAAATTTGTGATTTGCCATTTAAAAATCTGCATTGTGGCTAAGACTCTCACGATTAACCTCTGTACGAACAGATTAATTCCAAAGTCATCAAAAATGTATATTTGAGAAAAGAGCCACTGTTGTGTCCAACTAGTCTAGAAAATTTCAACTGAAGAGCAATTCATTTAGGGACACTTAGAAGGCTGAAGACAGGTCTGAAAGCAGAGCAGAGTTTGTTTCTTAAACATGTGGTTACCTAATATAGTATAAACTTA
>NW_011888785.1:18313736-18318252 GCF_000151845.1 Pteropus vampyrus | reverse complement strand
CCATCAGAGAAGCAGACTATCTCTATCAATCTACCTACCTGTCTATCTACCTACCCATATACCTTCTATAGGGAGATGTGTATTACAAGGAATTAGCTTTTATAATTGTGTGTGGTGGCTAGTTAAACAAATCTAAAATTTGTAGGGCAGATAGTCAGAAAGGGAAAATCTAGAAAAGAAGTAGCAATTGCAGACCAAAATGGTTTAAAGTCTCCATCACAAGGAACTATCCAATCCCTTTTAAAAGCTCACCTAGTTATGTCAGGCCCATCCAGGATAATCGCCTTTATTTAAAGTCAGCTACTCATGGATTTTGATTACATTTGCAGAAATCCCTTCACAGTAGCACTTAGATTCATGTTTGATTGAATAACTGAAATCAAGTATATGTATGCAACAAATCATTGCTACCCTCTCTTCCTTTCTCATAGCTTAGCCTAGCTGAGTTAACACATCAAAAATCCATGACAACACCCTTTGTGTCATTGGCTAAAATTGTCCCTTTTTGGAACAATGAAAGTTGGAAGACTGCCATCCTCCTACAATTCATGCTCGTTACCTTGTCAGCTTCAGGTATATTCCTGCTACTAAATTCTTACGAATCGAGGCAGGCTAACACCAATAGTTTTAACCTCAGGGGTATGAAGTCACATGATCTAGGTTCAAATCCAGGCTTCATCATGTTCTGTGTGACTTTAGACAAGTTACTAAACCATGATAACTGTTTAAAGAGTTTATGTTAACAAATTTAAAAAAAGACTAAATGAAATAATCTATGGAAAAATGCTTAACCCAGAGTGGATGATAAATGTTGGTAGTTAAATATCAACTATTTTATACCAGATAACATACTAAATTCTTTTATTTAACACCATTTCACTTAATCTTTATAATTATTGTTGGAAAGTTATAATGACAGGGTAGGGTGAATGGGAAAAATATTGTGAGCTTTATTCTTTAAAGATGTATCAACATGCCTCAATTTGTGACTTTAAATGCATATATAAATAAGTATGACATCTAGAATGACATTTTATATATTACTGCAGTCTGATACTATTTTTACTATATTCTACTTAATTAAATATGCTGTCACATTATATAAATATTTTATGAAGTAGAAACAATGTCACTAAAAAAACAAGTGTTCGCCTGTGGTTATTACCAATTTATAAATACTCCTATTCACTGATCTCTCTTCAAGGAATGTGAACGTAATCATAAATTTTACTATATCATGAAAAAAATAATTTGTCTAAAAGTTAGCCTTTTATTTTTTCTAAATGCTGTCTTATGTGAGGTTTTAGTTGCACTGAATTAGCTCCTGGAAGAGGAAGAAATAATGTCATGGACTAGATATGTTTTAGTACTAGGAGTATTAAGAGGTTTATCTGTAGTCTTTTAAAATTTGTGATTTGCCATTTAAAAATCTGCATTGTGGCTAAGACTCTCACGATTAACCTCTGTACGAACAGATTAATTCCAAAGTCATCAAAAATGTATATTTGAGAAAAGAGCCACTGTTGTGTCCAACTAGTCTAGAAAATTTCAACTGAAGAGCAATTCATTTAGGGACACTTAGAAGGCTGAAGACAGGTCTGAAAGCAGAGCAGAGTTTGTTTCTTAAACATGTGGTTACCTAATATAGTATAAACTTAAGTTAATTCATCCAATCTGAACTTCTCTTCAAGACTCTTATATGAAATTTGGGCACCGCTGTAGAAGGGATCAGATCATGTGCTCACTTTTCAGGTGATTGTATAAGTGATTTAAATTATCAGTATGAATAAAGACTCTACACAAGTTGAATATGGAGCTCCCAAATAAGAATGAATTCAGAAGAGTGGCATGAGTATGTAGAAATGTAATCAGGAAGACAACCTGAATAGAATCTAGAGATTCTATTTGTTTTATTTATTTTTTCTTGTTTCAACTATATTCAGAGAATAAAAATATACAAAGAAGGAATAAGGCTTCTGCTTGGGAATTGCAGATATGATCTCTCTCTCTCTCTCTCTTTTTTATCATCTCCTATTTATCATGAAGAATAAAAAGAAGCCTCAGAAATGCACTTGAGTAATAAACCACTAGATTCTTGAAATGCATTCAGGCCAGAGTATTCAAGCCTTTTTCAAGAAATTAGGAAGTAGTTAACAGTCTTCACTCAGAGATTATGGAGAACCAAAGTTCGAAATAATGACTATTGATCCATTATAAAAATTAATAAATTTAAGAAACTTTCATAATAATGTCTTTCAAAACATGTTAAGGGAATTTTTAAATGACTAGTTATTATTAACTAACATAAAATAGTGAGCACTGGAAATTAGCAAGAAAAGTAACCCAGAAACACTTTTGATTGAGTTCTTTAGTAATTTGTAGGAATTATGTATATATTCTGCAAAACATCCCTTAGTACAGCTTATTTTCAGCTGTCCATTTAGGAGGCATGAGTTCATGAGTCATTTCCTACATAGGAGAAAAGTATACAGATAAGCTGAGTGAACAAAAAAAAAAAATGCTCACTAAGATAGATTTTCAGTAGAAAAATTTATTTTATTGATATTTTACTTAAGTTTTTATTACAAAAGGCTATGATGTGGTTTAAATATTTTTTCTGGTTTTAATGGTCCTTCTGAATATACTGATAAATTATATGATCAATCCTTTTATTTTGCTAGGTTTCTTATGTTAGACCATTCTGGCATTTCTGCATTTGATATGCTGCTAGGTTTTTAATGTTTTTCGAAGCTTTTGCTATATTCATAAATGAAATTAGTCTCTCATTTTGTTTTTATACTATCTTCTTCAGTTCTGTTATATTGGTTTTGTTGGATTCATAATAAAATTTGATATTTGAATATCACCAGGATTACCTCTTCTTAGAGGTTACCCAGAACTCAACTGTAAAATAATCTTTGCCTATAGATCTTTAAATACTTTTGATCTATGGATATATGTTTATCTGCTGGTCATTTGTTATTAGAAAACAATCCTTTTCTTACAAATTTTTAACTTTGTTGATAGAGGTTCACATAATATTCAAGATGGTGCTAATCTTGGAATTCTCACTCTTAGGTTACAGAGATTGATTCCGAGATGATCACATAATCTCAGTCATGCACGTAGCATTGGCCCAGGTCTTTTGCTGGTATTAACAAGATTATTAAGCTTGTAGGACTGCCAGGGAACACCACAAGTAAAGTATCATTCCATTGGAAACAACACAAAACAAAACACCAAAGGTACCAAAGAAGAGTAATGGAGAAAGGAAGAGTACTGATGATAATAATTAAGTATCTGGATATAGCCATACTTGAAACGAAAAATGTCCCCTAGAACAGTGGTCCCCAATCTTTTTTGCACCAGGGACCAGTGCTCCTATGAGAATCTAATGTCTGATGATGTAAGGTGGAGCTGAAGTGGTGATGCTAGCGCTGGGGAGCAGCTGAAAATACAGATGAAGCTTGTTTACTCGCTTGCCTGCCACTCACCTCCTGCCGCTCACCTCATTGCCAACTCCACAGTCTCTTAGGAGGGGTTCTGCTGCAAGCCAAGTTCAACTGAAGCCTGTGCCTGGCCTGGGGCCACTTGGCATGAACCACCAAGCAGTCCTCAGATGGCTGCCACCCATGCTGGGCTTGGATGAGCCTGGGGAGACAAGTAGTGAACAGAGACCAGTTGCTGTGAGTGCCCAAACTGAAGCTGGTCAGTAAGAGGTACATGGCACACTGAGGTCCGATGCTCTTTGTTTGGCTTTTGTGAACCTTTGAGAGATTTTAGGAAAGTCCATAGCTTGAGCCAAGACAGGCTGTTTGTACGGAAAAGCCACTGGCAGTGGCTTGGGTGGGCCCGTAAGTTTGATGGGGCTGAGTCTCAGAGAATCAGGGAACCAGGGCAGGGCTAAGGGTGTTAGGTTAATGGAGACACAGATATGGCAGTCATCTTTGTCTGCATGCCAGGAGAAAGGAGGGCCCAACAAAGAAACAATGGATTCCGCCAACACTTCTATCTGAGAGACAGCTGCCCCTCCAGTCCTTACTTTGAAGGCAGACAACTCAGTTGTTTCTCATATATTCTCCAGCCATTTGAGCTGCCGCCTCAGCAAGAGAGTCTATCAGAAATTAAATCCACATGCCGGCCCTTTAAGATGGATGCCTGGGACTCCCACAGCCCTCCATCTCACTTAGTCACAAATTTGTCTGATTTTCACAGCCAGAAGTTGTGGAGACTTCTGTACTGAAATCCTGAATTAGAGAACTTGGTGTGGGACCCCTAGCTCTTCAGGGAGACCTCCAGAGCCAAATATCCCTCATGATTTTTAACTGCCACATGCTGGCATGGGGCCAGCTTGATCCACGTCTCCACCCCTTCTACCAGCCTCGACATGGCTTCTTCTGTATGTCCTTAGTTTTAGAACTTTTGTTGAGATAGACATTAGGCTATTCTCTATGATGGTTCTGTAGTTTAGTTATGATTTTCACGTCATTATGAGAAAAGGCAAGCACAGCATTTA
>NW_011888785.1:18311119-18313686 GCF_000151845.1 Pteropus vampyrus | reverse complement strand
CTGGGACTCCCACAGCCCTCCATCTCACTTAGTCACAAATTTGTCTGATTTTCACAGCCAGAAGTTGTGGAGACTTCTGTACTGAAATCCTGAATTAGAGAACTTGGTGTGGGACCCCTAGCTCTTCAGGGAGACCTCCAGAGCCAAATATCCCTCATGATTTTTAACTGCCACATGCTGGCATGGGGCCAGCTTGATCCACGTCTCCACCCCTTCTACCAGCCTCGACATGGCTTCTTCTGTATGTCCTTAGTTTTAGAACTTTTGTTGAGATAGACATTAGGCTATTCTCTATGATGGTTCTGTAGTTTAGTTATGATTTTCACGTCATTATGAGAAAAGGCAAGCACAGCATTTATCTAGTTTGCCGTCTGGATTTGAAATCTTCACTTTAATTTTTTTTTTTTAAATCCATAACTCTTTCTGCTTTGAAAGGCAAAAAGTGCAACTGCCACTTTCATGTTCAAGTGTATCGACTCCCCCTTGATTTTTCAAAATATACATACCCATTTAGCAAAGAACACATTTCCATAAAAGCCACAAAATATAGAAATACCATTTGGAAATGGAGGATAAGGGTATAGAAATGTCTTTTTAGCATTGAATATAGCTATTAGATATTCTAACTGGAGCTGGAAGATTAAATGTTACTAGTCATTTTTTCACCCAGAGTTAGGCTCTACAGTAAATAGTTTATATATGGACATTCTCTTTGCAGTTTTATGTTTAGAAGGTAACAAGTACAGCTTGATAAAGGTAGGTAGGTGTCACAAATTAATAAGTAAAACACCACGAAAGAAGAAAGACCTAATTTGAATACTGGGTCCTTCACTCATATGGCCTTCAATAAATTATTTAACATTTGAGAGCTTCACTTGTTTAACTTACTCACTTATTCAACAAGTATTGATTATGTACCTTCTCTCTGCCAAATACTCTATGGGTACTGCAGATACTGCAGTGAATAAAACTGATAAATGATCTGCCCTTATAAGACTTACTGGCAATTTAAAAAGATATAAAACTAAAATATAGGAAATTTAAATATTAAGTACAGGGGGAAAATATACATAGAAAGAGGATAAAAGCTAATGTAGGAGGACTAATATTTTAGATAATGTAACCAGAGAAGGTCCTTCTCAGAGTGACTTTCAAGTAAACTAACCATGCATATACCTAGGGAAATAGCTTTCCAAAAAGAAGAAACAGCATGTTCAGCAGGTATCGATACAGACATGTTCAGGAGCAGCAAGAAGCCAGTGTGGCTGGTACATAGCAAACAAGGTTGAAGGTGGTAGTAGGAGATGAGAAGATTAAAGCAGAGTCACCTGGGAGCTAGATTATGGAGCACTTTGAAGGTCATGGGAAACCAGGAAAAAATTTGAACATTGGTATGATATGATTTGGCTTACATTTTTACTGGTTGATAGTAGACCGAAGGTAGACGAGTCCAGAAACAGGGCAAGCAATTAGGAGGTATTGCAATAATTAAGGAGAAATGGAGTAGCTTGGACCAGGGTGGTGGCAGTGGTGGTGGTGAGAAGTAATCAAAGTTTAGATATATTTTGAAGATATTTCAATCAAATCCTATCGAAATTAATTAAATTTGTAAAAAGACATGTTGTGTATGTGAAAGAATAAAAAGAATTGTGCAGTTTCAGTTTATTCACTTGAATGAAAAATGAATGTATCATTTGCTTTTTTGCCTTGTAGGATTGCTGGGAAGATAATCTGTCATAAGAATTAAATAACTACCAGTTGTTGTTATTCAGATAATTTGCACTAGTCAAAGACAGAGTATTCAGGATTATATCACTGTTAGGAAGTAATACTTCTTTTTGAGTGTAGAAAAACCTGTAATAAACTATTTTCAAAGAACAATTCTTTCATTTATATTTGTTAGGATTTTGATTAATAAGGATAATGATCTGCAGAGATCCAAGTGACTCTTCACTGTTAGGCCCTTCAGCTATGAACACCATCTTATCTGCCCACTTTCCAGTTGGTCGTGTGTCATGAGGAAGATTCCCTTTGATTAGTGGACCAATTCTGTTCTGCTTCAGCGTGTTCAATCTTGAAATTCCCAGGAATAGGAAAGGAAATCTCTGATAAAGAGCTGCCTTCTTTTTATAAATTTTAAGTGCATTTGTAACAAGTCTAAAGCATACTGTTGTATTTTTGTTTTTATTTTTGTTTTTTATAAGAAAGAATTTCTACATTCATGCCTTAGACTTATTGAGAAAAAATGTCTTAGTCTTAAACACATACTCAAATCCATCCACAGTCAGAAATTAGTCAAAGAAAACATAATGAACTGATAATTTTCTGTATATTAAAAAGTTTGAGGAGATCTATAATCACTATAACAAAGCTGGCATTTCAGTTGTGGAACCTACAGGTTGCTGGAGCAACAGAGATGTGCTGAGTTTTACTACTGTGTATCTAATATAGCCAAGATTGTTCTTCATGTTTGGACAAAAATCAGCTGCCATTAGGAACACTGGTCAGTTCAAGACCAGAAATTGCCAACTCAATCAGTGTCAGGAAAATATAAGACAATAAACAAA
>NW_011888785.1:18308495-18311069 GCF_000151845.1 Pteropus vampyrus | reverse complement strand
GAAGGTCCTTCTCAGAGTGACTTTCAAGTAAACTAACCATGCATATACCTAGGGAAATAGCTTTCCAAAAAGAAGAAACAGCATGTTCAGCAGGTATCGATACAGACATGTTCAGGAGCAGCAAGAAGCCAGTGTGGCTGGTACATAGCAAACAAGGTTGAAGGTGGTAGTAGGAGATGAGAAGATTAAAGCAGAGTCACCTGGGAGCTAGATTATGGAGCACTTTGAAGGTCATGGGAAACCAGGAAAAAATTTGAACATTGGTATGATATGATTTGGCTTACATTTTTACTGGTTGATAGTAGACCGAAGGTAGACAAGTCCAGAAACAGGGCAAGCAATTAGGAGGTATTGCAATAATTAAGGAGAAATGGAGTAGCTTGGACCAGGGTGGTGGCAGTGGTGGTGGTGAGAAGTAATCAAAGTTTAGATATATTTTGAAGATATTTCAATCAAATCCTATCGAAATTAATTAAATTTGTAAAAAGACATGTTGTGTATGTGAAAGAATAAAAAGAATTGTGCAGTTTCAGTTTATTCACTTGAATGAAAAATGAATGTATCATTTGCTTTTTTGCCTTGTAGGATTGCTGGGAAGATAATCTGTCATAAGAATTAAATAACTACCAGTTGTTGTTATTCAGATAATTTGCACTAGTCAAAGACAGAGTATTCAGGATTATATCACTGTTAGGAAGTAATACTTCTTTTTGAGTGTAGAAAAACCTGTAATAAACTATTTTCAAAGAACAATTCTTTCATTTATATTTGTTAGGATTTTGATTAATAAGGATAATGATCTGCAGAGATCCAAGTGACTCTTCACTGTTAGGCCCTTCAGCTATGAACACCATCTTATCTGCCCACTTTCCAGTTGGTCGTGTGTCATGAGGAAGATTCCCTTTGATTAGTGGACCAATTCTGTTCTGCTTCAGCGTGTTCAATCTTGAAATTCCCAGGAATAGGAAAGGAAATCTCTGATAAAGAGCTGCCTTCTTTTTATAAATTTTAAGTGCATTTGTAACAAGTCTAAAGCATACTGTTGTATTTTTGTTTTTATTTTTGTTTTTTATAAGAAAGAATTTCTACATTCATGCCTTAGACTTATTGAGAAAAAATGTCTTAGTCTTAAACACATACTCAAATCCATCCACAGTCAGAAATTAGTCAAAGAAAACATAATGAACTGATAATTTTCTGTATATTAAAAAGTTTGAGGAGATCTATAATCACTATAACAAAGCTGGCATTTCAGTTGTGGAACCTACAGGTTGCTGGAGCAACAGAGATGTGCTGAGTTTTACTACTGTGTATCTAATATAGCCAAGATTGTTCTTCATGTTTGGACAAAAATCAGCTGCCATTAGGAACACTGGTCAGTTCAAGACCAGAAATTGCCAACTCAATCAGTGTCAGGAAAATATAAGACAATAAACAAAGGTAGAATTAAATCAATTGATAACTAATCAGGGAAGAAACTCTATAGGATCATGAATTCTTCAGAAACACTTTCCCAACTTGTCCAACTAGATATATCTTCTTCCACTGGATATTCTTATGGCTTGCACATTTCCTCTTAGAGTAATAACTTACATTTATTTAGTTATTTGATCAATATTGCTTACTTCCAATGCACAATAAGCTTATAAGTTCCTCCAAGGCTGGTTTTGTTCACCATTATGACCATTATGAATAAGCACAGCATATGGTATATAAAGAAACTCAATCAGTTATTTAGGGAAATGAGGGGGAGATGAAGGAAAATAGGTCATCCAAGGATCAAGATTTAAGCAAATTAGTTTTAAGTTAAATTAAGACGATTCTAAGTACAGCTGGGATTTACATAATCTTTAATGTGAATATCTTTGGAAAATAAATTTTTCTTATATTATTATACCATTTTAAAAATCTAACTGCATTCATTCTTCATATTTTCCCATCTCTATTAAGCTATTGTTCATCATGCTGTATTTTAATGTTATGGATCATTCTGGCAATAACCTATGAAAAGCAAGTAATTCGATACTCATTTTTCTATACTTAGTTTCTTCCCTGAAACACCCCTTATATCTGAAACTATTTATTCCTTTCTTCAAACCCAAGGGGCCATTTTCACTTTCTTCAAATTCCATAAATAATTTATAAGTTTCCTGGAAGCCCTAATATTATCCATTTCCAAGAATTATCTTTTGGTGAAGTACTGAGTAAACTTTTCATCTGTCTTTCTGCTTGTACATTTTGGGACTTAAATTATGTCATTTGTTCAAGACCATGGAATTTATTGCTCCATGGTCAGTCAAAATATTATGCCAATCATGTAAAGGGAAATTTATAAATACTCCTTGTAGAGTATTAATAAGTGCTAAATAATAGCATCAAGCTATTGAAATGGAATAAGTGCTAAATGACAACTGATGAGTCATTCTACATTATTTTTAAACTTGACCATAAATGTATGTTCAGATGCAAAATAGATTATTTAAAATATCAAAAATAAGATCCAGAGTGTCTGTTTTATCCACATGTATATTTTTTGTTTGGTTAGGGTTTCTTTTTTCTTTTTCTTTCTTTCTC
>NW_011888785.1:18300985-18308065 GCF_000151845.1 Pteropus vampyrus | reverse complement strand
CATGTGGTTTTCAACTTTTTCTGTCTGACTTATTTTGCTTAGCATGATTATATTGAGGTTAGGGTTTTTTGAAGTCCAAATTATAAAGTAGGCAAAATTGGTGTTAAGCTTTCTTTGCCATTTCTTTTTCTCACAAGCACCCATTGTCCTAATATTTTTATATTTTTCAATTCAATTCCAAAATTGAAAATAAAATACTTTTAATTTTTTTCACATTGAAGAGACTATAGTGTACAATTTGTCGTATGACCCCCGTGAAGTAAAAGAAAGAGAAAAAAATCTCTTTGTTTGAAATGTGATTCATCATCAAGTTGCAGATGCTAATGGAAGTAGGAGTGGGATTGAGCTTTCTTATATCTGAAATGTTACCATTACTTTCCTTATAACTAAGCTAACTTGTAGGGCTAATCTAAGTGGTTAAAAATAAAATAAATTATCAGCTCATATGCACCTCTTATTTAGAAAGACATGATGCCCAGGGATTTCACACTATCCAGTGGAAAATATTTATAGTGATCTCAATAAGTGTGAAAATGGAAGTTTGGGGTGTAAAGGAAATTAACTCTCTAAAGATAATTTCAGTTCTTCAACTAAAGTAGCAGCAGTTGACAATTCCTTTGATATTCAATTTGTAAGTTATCATGTTTATTGGCAATTTGAAGACTTATAAATACTATTAACAGAAAAAGTACTTTAATAACAATCTGTTTTATTCAGATTTATTTTTGTTTAATGCTATTTGGAGTCAAGAGTTTCCAAGGGGAATTTATTTCTGTGAACTCTTAACCAAAGAAAATTTTAAAGAGAAAAATTTTTTTACTTGCCACTTAATTTAAAATTCTAACTGGCCTAGCAAAGATAGATATAGTAGTATAGTATAGAGCCTATTTGTACATGCACACATACACACATACAACGTAAAAAGTATAATATTACAAGGTTTTTCTGAATTAATATGTGCAATTATTTGGACTTATAAGTTGTGAGTTCTATAAGAAATAGTAGGTGTTTATAATAAAATTTGTTAATAATTTCAGTTTATTGACACCTCCTCCTTTCCAAATGAATTCTCCTCATTCTGAATGTCTAACCATTTGCAGACAATGTCTATAATGTCAGAGGTTCAGCCGAATTATAAAGAAATGAAGGAACAACCAAAAACAAATGACACTGATTGTTATTGTACACTCTTCTTTTCTACTTCTTCCCATTGGTTATTATAATACTTATTTAGAGATCCATGTGTTTGAGGATAAGCACGTCTAACTTAATATGGCTAAATAAGACCTGTTTATACATTCCAATTTTTACAAAACCCATATACTTTGAAAAGAGCTGCAAGCAATAAAATACTGTTTTCTCTAACTTATTAAAAGCATAATAATAAAAATGACACATATTGAGACATTTAACCTTTTAAAATATTTTTGCTTTCAGAAATTAAAAGCTATAATCTATGGATCAAGTTTATACCTGAAAAGGAACTTATTTCTCTTGTTTGTCTTTGTATTGAATCCCAGATGATGGAAAGATTAGTAGTTAAATATCTCCAAATGTACTTCAGGTGTGGGTAGGGACTATGTGATGATACCTGGGCCTGAAGTCAGTATAGGACCATGATTTCAGCCATGTTCAATGGATCTGATTATAAAGCCTGTGAGAACAGTTGAGAAATGGAAGAAACTGGGCATAGATAGAATAGGACAAGGATATCTAAATAGCATGTAGGCCTAGCTGATGTTGGTGAGTTGTCTAGATATTCAAATCACCATGATCAAAATTAGGGTGGGCACGCAAAAAAACTGATTTATAGGTAAAGCATAGAAGATAGAGAAACTGAACTGTAGCAATACTCCAATTATGTGAGAAACATGATTCTAGGAGATTTTTGACAGCCAGTGAGTATCTCTTGCCAGTCTCAGGAGGGGGATGAGTGAGTGGAAGATAGTTGAGGAGTGAGAGATAGAATGATAGAACCCTACCTAGCAAGCTGATTATATTCTAAGAGAAAGCTCAAATCACAGGAGTACCAACTGTTGTAAAATTGAGATTTTGAGAGATTGGATGGTACAGGATAAATTATGCTATATGGTTAAGCAGGAATGTATAGATCACAGGCCCTTATCTCAGGCACAGCGGATACCAGTCCATGCCAGCCCTTCCACGTAATGGCTGCTAATAATATTCCCCACATGGCAAGGACTTAACATGGAGGGGCATGAGAAGCTGTCTCAACAATATCAGCAATAGGCTTATTCACATCAGTACTGGGACTCTAAACACTTTAGAATTGCTGAAACTAACATAGATTTTTATATCAAAAAGGTCAGTTTAGCAGGATGCATTACTGAGGCTGATTTTATGATGTCTCTATAAATGCATTGAACTCTTTAGATAATAAGTAGTTATATTTAGTAAAATAATTTAAATGAGTTCTATAAAACAACTACTAATTATTTATTTATCTGATTTCCATTTACATAGTCTTATTTTTCTTTTTCAGACCAAATCTTAAAATCTTCTTTAATAGAATATTATTTACTAGTAATTTCTAATAAATAAAAATATCATGGTGAATCCTGGAGTATGGCAATTTCTGTAAATAATCATATACTATCATTTAATTGTAATAAAAAGACAAATATGGGCTTTGAAAAAATGAACTATAGCTATTTTCTTTTCATGGGGTGAATTGATTCTGTACACAATTTCATTTTACTTGAACTCTTCTTAGGTTAATCTTCCCAAATCAGGTAACCTTGTTTAATGTTCATTTTGTAAGTTTAGAATATGTTTGTTCAAATCAAAGCTCTCTTGAAAAATCAATGCTGCCTTTGTTCATGAACACTTATAAATTGTGATGTTTTCTATGTTTGAGAGGTTCTACTTTCTTCCCCTTGATTCTGCATGTTTTAAAGTTTACAATAGTTTGCCAGAGGAAATGATTGGGTTTTTAGTTTACAGAGAATCTCATTTATTTTTTTCTCTTGGATACCTAATTAAAGTTCCTGAATAGTTTTGAGTAGGAACATTTTTCTCCACCTAAGTAGAGCTTTCCTAGTTGAGAAATATTCTTGGATTTGATGAATTGAAGTGTAATTATTTTCCAGCTTTTAATTACTCCCCAAATCTGCTATGTTCACTCTACAAGAGTGAGTGCTAATCTACTGAAGCACAGTAAATTGTGGGCTTGGTAAAGTCACTGATGTTTGAATGTTTCACATGGAAATATGAACATGCTCTGCTTACCACTCAAGTGACTTCATTCTATATGCCTTATGTCTGACAGTTTGTAGGATCTATGTGCAGAAGAGGCACACAACTGTTAATTGACAAGGTAAATAATCATCTTCTGATTACTGTAGTTAAAGGATCTTCTCTAATGGATTACATTTGTCACTTTTAATTCTTTTGAATCTTTGCACTTCATTAGAATGTTTTTTTTTTTCCCATTTGGATTGCACTATCATCTGTTATTTTGATAGATTTAATGAATTATCTTCAAACAATGGCAATCCCTCAAAAATATAACAGACTTTTAAAACTTGATTTCTTTTCCAATTCATTTTCCTTTTTTATACTTTATATTTTGTGGGGAATCAAGTATTTTGCATTTTCTACATGTCCTGAGCAAGTTTCTGCTTTAATCTTCCATGACTGAATCCACCGACCAAATATGAGATGGTTGGTAAAGCAGCAAGGAAAGAATCTATTGTCATTTTCCTGTTCTGTCTGCCTGCTGTGATTTGATTTTTTTTTTCAAATTTACAAGCAATAGGCTTTCTCTGTACAGTTTCTTAAGAGATGATTTAGGTACTGACAGAAATATTTCTAAGCCTTTTTAGGATCCAGGGATAGCATGAAAATGAATTTGTCAGAATGGTTTGCTTTGCATTTTATAATGGAGAAATGTAATGTTCAGCCATTATTTATTCTACAAGAGAGCATTTTTAGATTTTGCATATGCTTCCTTATACATGAAAATGCCAATTAACATACAAATGTATATCTCGAGATATCACCCCATTCCTTTACTGCTAGTATATTTACCAAACAGTTCTTTTGTAAGGTATACCGTAATTTCTAATGTTTGCCATCTAGGTGACTGTGTGGTGGGAATAATTTATTGATGTAAGAACAATATCGAAGATATGAAAATACAAAAAATTTCATTAGAGGGTAGATGCAGCAGATGGTAGAATTATAGGATGAAGAATTTTATAAGTGTTTTTCTAAGTTTGCTAAAGTGAGAGCTAGTACATGGTTTTTATTACAAGTTAATTCTGCCTGGAAGTTTGTGTATAACTAATTTGTCAATATAGTTATAATGGAAATTTGTCTTTGTATAAAGTAGAATTCATGCCAAATTATTCTTTGCAGTGTTTACAGCATTCACAAAATTGAAAGGAAGCTCAATTTTCAAAGAACTCAGTGTATTTATTGATTTTTAGAATGCATCAGTGAAGTAGCAAGATAAAATTGATGTATGCTCAGAGGTTTAAATGAATTTCATTTTTGGTAATGTAACTAAGAGATTTAAAGCATGAGTATGAAAATGGATATTACAAAAACAATTGTCATTTTCAATTCTTGATTGGTCCTTATTTAAATTGCAGTTGTGCCAAAATGGTATTATGACACTAACCTTAATTATTGCATATCTTCTGATTATAAAAAAGGGTCCAAATTTTAAGTAGTAAATGAGACTATAAAGCAATAAAATCTTGTCACTTCAAATCTTTTGAGTAATTAAGTAGAGAACAAATATATATGAACATTTATTTAAAAACCCTTATGACATTAATATAAAATGAATCTTAAAATTATTTAAATATGTATGTTCAATTACTCAAATAGTTCTGATAGATACTTAAACATTTTTGATTCATAAATTTCACCACAAAATCATATATTTGACCTAACATTTAATGTCTGCTAATCTTTAAATGTTCAACTAGACTTAATTAAATTTTGTTAAAATGTGGAACCCATTGACAGTGGACATTTACTCTCAAGTATTCCTTTTATCTTTGTCATCTATATAACAAGCAAAACTGTATACTTTTTTTCCTTTTCTCAAATCTTTTATTTTCTTTTTATCTACTGTAAGAAATATATATTGTATACTGGGCAGAATCCTCTCTTCTTGGCCAAACCCAAATAAAAAGAGATTGTAGAGGAGATGACCATGATCAATTAGAAAATCTTTAGCAATAAATGTCTCTCAATAAATGTATAGCAGTGATTTATGTAGCACATACAATGTGTTGGGTTCTTTTCTAAGTGCTTTTTATAAATATTAACTTGTTAAATTCCCACCACAAATCTTTCAGATAGGCATATTTGATATTGTAGACAAGGAAAAATAATTTATCTTGGGATTATACAGTTTCTAGGAAGTAGAGCCAGCATTCCAACTCAGCCAGGACAACTTGAGAATTTCTGTTCCTACCACTGTTCTGTGATGATTCTCCACTCTAAGTTTTATGATTTAGTGATTATTAATGCTAAAGCATGAGAAATAAGATCAAACAAACAGGGGAGAATATCTGGAACTAAGATGAGACAATGAGATAAATGCTGAAAGGAAAATGACAAGTAAATCTCCATCCGAAAAAACCTGGAAAACAAAGACAAAGTGGAAGTAGGAGATAATAATAGATCTCAAACCATAAAAAGTCTAGAATATGTGGTAGTCACTTCAAATTTATTATAAGCTATTGCTTATTTACTGACAGGTTTTTGCTTACTTTTAGGAATGATTCATAGTTAATTTGCAAAAAAAGCAAAGAGCCATATTCTAGTCAGATCTACAGACAAAGGCCCCATGTTATGTGGATTGGATTCAGTTTAAATTTCACCCCAGCTTCTTGTATTTGCCTTGCCCTCTGGGCAAAGCAGCCTTGATAATGACCAGCACCACTCCTATTTCCTGGAGGTGTGTCACAGCTACTAATGTTGTTTATGTTGTTTGGAAGCAAAACTCTGCAGTGGCCCATACCTCCTACCTACTTCCTTATTTCTTTGGATCAGTTCCACACAACCCAGACATACTAGAAGTTAACATCTTGTGAACACAAACTTGGAACGATGGGATGTGGGAACTAGTAGCTATGTTTCTTCTTCTTCCTCTAGCTAAACTTTTCAAAGGTGCAGTGATTAATGCCTCTCTGAAGATGTCTACTTAGACTGAACAGTCAGCCCATTACAAAGCTGTGGTCAGCTCAGCAATGCTCCCCTTTATGCTCACTGTTCCTCCTCCCCAGCCTCATTCCCCTTTCTTCTCACTCCTCCTTCCTTGTATTCCTGGATAAAGTGTTATCACATACGCTTTTGCCTCATATTTTTTCTAGAGGATCTAAAGAAAGCTAAAGCATAGCTTAATAGCTATATATACTTTGATTCCTATGAAGATTACACGCAGTGGCCTTCAAGAGTTTTCCTTAATAACTAATTTTTATTGATATTTTATATAGTAAACTGTATTTACAGCTCAGTGATAATTCTTGAACAAAGAATTCTACAAAGTTAAAATTATTCTCTTCTTGTAACAAGATATAATGTTTTCTTGTAGTGTATTTCTTGCCTGAAAATGTGCTGTGCTTAGATATAGATTGCTATATCTTGGGAAATGTTTTCCAATTCCTCTAGAATAGGTATATGTAGAAACACATATCTAAGTATATAATGTTTGTATCTGTATTCTGCTATGACAGCAAATAATGTCTGGAAATTTTCCTAATAGCTCTCTTTGTAAAGTGAAAATGATGGTACTCTAAATTAAGTATTTTTATTTTAAAGTGCTTCACAAGAGGTAGAAAAAATACTTTTTATTTTTTTGTACACACACAACACACATACTTATATATACATACACACATACACACCCTAACACAATGACCTATCACAAAGGCAGAAATACTTTTAAGCAAAACATCTATGTTAGAATATAAATATTCAAATATAATTAAAACAAAATTAAATTCATTTTCAGGTCAGCGTTCTTTTAATTTGATATTACTTGCAAATGTGCTAGTGACAAGTGCATATTCAAAATACAAATGTTGTCTTTTCTGTTTA
>NW_011888785.1:18287985-18299495 GCF_000151845.1 Pteropus vampyrus | reverse complement strand
TCTCATTTCCTGTTCTTTAGAATTCAACTTCATTTTTATCAGGACAACTTGATGATAGCTTTATCATTAGATAATAGAAAAGATTGGTTTTAGCAATTGATACCATGTCCAAATATTCATGGATTTGAGGATACCAATAACCTTTGGATAATGCTAGTTAAGGAGAAACAGTAATTAAAGACTTTCAAATTAGCTAATTTAGATGTAGATTAGATGTAAATTTCACATCATTTTAAAGAGATACAATTTTATTTCAAATATGGTAAGACCTGGCTAAATGAGCAACACAAACAATTGTGTAGTTAACAGGTGTCATCTTTACCGACTTTTGGACAGTTGAAAATCTGTGTATAACTTTCGTCCCCCCCAAAATTTAACTATAGTTGTCCCTTGGTACCTGGGGGGGATTAGTTCTAGGACCCCCTCCTATACCAAAGTCTGCAGATGCTCAAGTCCCTTATATATAATGGTGTAGAACGATGCATACAGTTTTCCCTCTGCCTCTGCAGATTCCCAACCCCAGATTGAAAACAATTTTCAATCCTTGGTTGGTTGAATCTGCAAATGCAAAACCTGGAGATATGAAAAGCCGACTGTATATTTATTGAAAAAAATCCTTATTGACAGTTCAAATTCCCCTAAAGCAGGTTGGAACTTAGGGGACTGACTCACCAGCTGTGGTCCCAGCTACAGAAATGGTAATGGTTCTGTACCCTTAACAATTTGGCTACAGTCTTGTCTGGCTTTGTATCTGTCACCAGCACCATAGGCCAAGGGACTCAAGAGGAATCAAATTCATTCGTGTAAAGGGTAATAGACGTAGAGATCTCAGTCCTGGCTGTGTACCTGCTGAAGTGGTCTGTGAACCAGCTCTAGCCCCTGTACTGCTGCAGTCTGTGAGGCCCTACAGGTAAGCCTGCCAAACTTGGTCAAAATGTAGATTCTGTAAAGGCCCTGTAAATGGGCTTCAGCCCATCCCAGCCAGTCTGCTAAGAGTCCTATTGGCACAGGGACCCTCCAGGAGACACTCCTGTTTGTGCCTCTAGAGATCCTAAAAGGGCCTTATACATGGCTCCAGCTTCCCCATAGACACAGTCTGCTAGTTGTCCAACAGTGGTGAAGGTCCGGCGTCCCTATAGGAGAGACTACCATATGCACCCTTCAGAGATTCTGAAAAGGCACTATATTCAGCTCCAGCTTCTCTCAATCACCATCCAGAACCTGTCCTGCCCACCCAGGGACCCATCCAGTGACCAGCAAGCAGCCCTCCCATGGACCTGGCAGGATCCACACTCACTGCATATGTGGTACTAGGCCCACAGTCTGAGAACTCAACTGTGGACCCTGAAGTGGACCCTTGTCCCAGTGCCGCCCTACTGAGCAGGATACTGGAAACAGTCCCATACACCTGCAGAGCAGACAGGATCCATGCTGGCCTGGGCCCCTGGTAAACAGCCTGCCAAACTACGAACCCTCTAAAGACCTAGTGACAGCCTCAAAACTGGCTCTAACCCAGGAAGACTGAGATTTCCTGTGAAACTTTGTGCACTATTGGTGGAAATGTAAATTGGTATAGCCGTTATGCAAAACATTATGGAGGTTCTTCAAAATTTTTAAAATAGAACTACTTATATGATCCAGATATCCCATTTCTGAGTATGTATCAGAAGAAAATAAAACCACTATCTTGAAAGGGTATCTGCACCTCCATGTTCATTTTTTACAATAGCCAAGATACAGAGACAATCAAAACGTTCACAGATAGATGAATAAATAAAATGTTGGATATATAGTGTGTGTATAAGGAAACCCTACCATTTGCAACAACACAGATGGATCTTGAGGTCATTATGCTAAATGAAGTAAAGCAGGGAGAGAAAGACAAATACTTTATGATCTCACTTATATATGGAATCTAAAAAAAAAATCACTAACACAAAACGGAGTGTAGACTGGTGGCTGCCAGGACCTGGAAAGTGGGGGAAATGGGGAGATATTGGTCCAAGAGTACAGACTTCCAGATGAATAAGATGAATAAGCTCTGGTGACCTAATACTCAGCATGGTGATTGTAGTTAACGACACTCTCTTGTGCACTTTAAAGTTTCTAAAAGACTAGATCTTTAATGTGTCACCATGGAAAGAAAAATTGTAATTATGTGAAATGCTGGATGTGTTAACTAGTCTTATGTGGTAATTACTTAATAATATGTGTATGTCAAATCATCATATTTTTCACCTTAAACTTATACAATATTATGTGTTAATTATATCTAAATAAAGCTGGGGAAAAAAATCTATGTCTAACTTCATTTAAACCATATCATATCACTACCTCTTTTCAATTGGCTCTTTTAAGTTTTCTAAATGATAAGTTCCATCTTTTTCATCCTTTCTAAGCATTGAGAGGTCTCCCCCTGCCCATATTAGTGTTCCAAGAGAACACCTCCACTGCTTTCCTGCTGTTTATAAGTCTATAAAATAATTCTTGGAGGGTATCTTGTGTATACTCAGATATATTTATTTTTTTTAATCTGGAATTTTGATGTATTTTTTTAACTGAGATACAGTAGTTTTCAGACTTTCCTACAATGTAATTCTTAATAGCAAAGCCTTTTAAAATATATTTTGAATGTTTCCTTTTTCCAGAAATAAATGATGATTGAATTTTTATATCAGTTTCAGAATCAGTTGAGTATTTTATTTGTTTATACAAGTATCGAAACATCAACATTCACATTAAAGAGTCATTGCATATGATAATAGACCTGAAAAGATAGTCTGAGGATATGATTCAATTTAAACTGATAGAGAAACTTTAAAGGGGAGTAGCAGTAAACAATATTTATTTCAACGTTAAGTGTCTGGCAGTATTTATCATGGACTGTATTTTTTTCATAAGTATAAACATTAAAAAATAAGTACCTCCCAAAAACATAAATATGAAAATGTTTATAGTGTGCTACTGTCCCAATGCAATGTGTTCTATTGTACATAATTGTTCAAAAGACAATTACGACAAAATGAGAGCATGTGTTGAAAGATATATCTGAGTCTAGCCTGGTATTAAGCCAATGATTATACAGGCATGCATAAGTATGGAATAACACAAAGATCAGTATAAATCATCTATTCTTAGTTAATGATAAATTTACAAAAGTTTAAATGTATGCTATAGGTAGGTAGGCAGGAAAAAACTGATATTTCATTTTGCCCCAAACTGAATTATCAGGTAAGCATAAAAATTAGAAAATGAGAATTACAACATGTTAAAATTTGTTATACAAAACATTTGCATTTACATTTGTTTGCTTTCAAGTATTGAAACTCTTTAAAAATATATACGAAGGTATATTTGGTGAAAACTTGGCAGCTTTTCTAGTACTTCTCTTCAGAACTCATCAAGACTTCATCTCTGCAGCACTGTTTGAAAATCAATATCCCAGCAAATGAGAAATGGACTAATCTAAGGGTCGACTGGACAACTGTCAAAGTGAACACTGGCAAGAAGTATGGCAGGTCTAGTGATTTAGGCAAGAACAGAATATAAGTTGGGAAATTCACTGTCACTAGGCAAGGATGAGAAAGGTTGAGAGAAAGTTTGGTAGGCAGAAAAGAACTATGAAGGTAACAGCTATGCAAAGACTGGAGGGGCACTTGTGGGAGAATTGATCCTGAGGCAGGTGTTAACCAGTGATTCTTGTCAAATGCTCCTTTTTGTTGGCTTTGCCTGCAGCATTCTATGGTTGTCTTTTGTGGTCCTTTTTGACCTAAAAATGATCTATGCATTGTGGCATGAGAAGTCATATTTGCCATCATTACTATCCAAATTGCTTCTTGAGTGTATGTTTTTTCCAGTTCCTAATTTTGAGATAATCTGGTTTAAAATACAAGTGTGGAATTTCAGAAAAATGTCTTATTCTTATCTGTATCCTTTAAAATATTGACATTATTCCATTTATATTTTTGAATGTAGGCTTCCTATTACATTCTTCTTGAAAGTAATTTTTGTTATACATGTACTTTTTCTAAGTTGATTAATTAATTAATTTTAAATGGCTGGCAGACTGACCCTTTCTAGGAAACTATGTATATATAAAATGAAATCAAGTTGAAATTATGTGAAACTGGTACTTTGGTCAGCTATGGACATCCCTAGCAGATGCCGTCCTCAGATCCTCAGGTCATCCTTACATGTACAGTGGTGAATTAATTTCTCCCTAGATTCTATCCCTAGTATTTTTGATCTTCGGTCTTTGTTTATCATGAAAGTCATTTCCGTTGCAATGACTAACTTTTGAAAGCCTCACAGATTGCTTCAGGCTAAATCCTGTATTCGTGTTTATGCTGAATCTCCAACTGAAATTAATGGGAAACATGCAGCTGCATCTCCGGGTGGACCTAACCTTCCCTCATTCTCTTCAGTCCTCCCCCCTTGCCTTTTAAGCATTTTGAGGACTGTTGTAACTGCTTCAGAGCAAAGCACACACTATTTTAGTGATTTTTTCTTGCTAGTTCATTTCACTTGAAGGCAGAATTTTCTCGTACTTGGGCCACAGATCAATTTCAGCAGCACGAATGTTTATGATATACATAAATGAGTTGAATGGAGGCATTGAAAAAATTTTCTGAGTCTGCAAATGAAGCTGGAATTGGAAGCAGAGAAAATAATAAAGGGCAATGAAACCTGATTCAAGGAGAAGAGGGTTTGAGTAAGAATGCCAACAGGCACCCAATCAACTTAAATGAAAACAAATGTTGAATAATTTCAGCGCAAAGAACCAAGCTGGAGACTATCTGTTAAACAGAATAATGAATCAACAGTTCAATCAGTATATGGTTTAAAAGTTATTATAGAAAATCACAAAAGCCATCAACTCAAATGAAATGTAATGAGAAATTAATAGAAGCACAATAATAGTTTATAGTTTGAAAGAGAGAGAATGCCTATCAAAACAGTGAAGAAATTACATTACAGATTCCTGATTATATCAGTGTGAAAATATTCTCACTTACTTAAATGTGTAAGAGGTTATATTGAGTTGGAAGTCCTACAAAGATGCAAACTCTGATTTATTTTATGATGACTCTTTTTGCACAAAATTCATTTTGTTTTATTGCGAATGCAGCACCCACTTTTTTGCATTAACTGCTTATAAACATTCCGGTAAAATAATGTATTTGATAAGGTCATGCTTACTTCATTAAATCATTGAGCTGCCATATATGTGGCATTTAAAGACATATCCAGAAGTTATACAATAATGTAATCATTATAATTAATGCTTTTGGGAATTAGTTTGAACACTGACCCAAGCATTCTATGTTATACAGTTTAATCCTTTATAAAAATCCTTTGAGGTAGGAACAAGGGACAAGTTAGATTTTAGTTTTAAAAGGGTGGAGGTGAGGGACTGAGATAATTATTTAATGTATTGGGAATCAATATTTATATGGCAGCATTACTGGTGACTTTTAGTATCATGTGCTATATCCTCAGTGTTTTAAATCAAATGACAAAGCAAAATACTCACAGTCTATAGGCTTTATACCAGTCAATTTAGCATTTAGATGTCAGAAGTGATAACTCGGTGTTTAAGAATATATAGGAATAGAATGAGGAAAAACAAAGAAAATTCTCTTAAGGCAAGATATATAACATAATTTAAAAAGGAGGATGTGGAAATGATCATGGATGCTTTTGGAGGCTAAGGTGCGGCAGAGGGTTCACATAGAGAGAAACTAGAGAGTTAGGTGAGAAAGTGGATTCTTATTGTTCACACTTCTGAATGAATAATTGCTAATACGATTAAAATCTATTTTAAATTGCAGTGAAGAGAAATAACATTAGGAAAAAAAGGCCATATTTTATAAAAGTTCATTACTTCTGGCAAGAGAAGCTAGAAGGTAGGAAGACAAGGTAGAAAATTACTGTAGAAATGTATGTGTGAAGTTTAAGAAAGACTGAACTGGGATGGTGATAGAAGTCGATGAGTGGAGAGAGTTCAGTGCTATGTTTTATAAGATAGAAACAGGACCAACTGAATATGGAGGATGGACAAGAGTAGGAGAACAAAAGATGTACCAGGTTTTCAAGCAACAGATAGATGATATTACAGGAAGCAGGTCATATTGAATACAGTGAAGGTACTAGGATTTTGCAGGGTGTAGATGATCACTTTGATTTGAAGCTATAGAGATTTGATGATGATTGTGTGACTCCTACTAGAAATCTTCAACGGGAGTTTCAATAAAGTACTAGACCTCAGATAAAGAACATGGAGATGGAGCTACAATTGTTAAAGGCATAATTATTAAAAGGAAAGTAAAATGAAGAAAATGTTTTTCAAGAATTTAGTCCAAATGGCAACTAATCTGCTAGTTTTAAATATTAATTTATAAGTAAATCATTTTTTATTTATCATTAATATTGTAAATTTATGGATTTCACTAATACAGTGATTTTCAACCTTTATGACGTGGAGAATCACTTTTTAAAATATGCATCATGATGATTATTCTCTTAATGTGTGTTGATTGAGAATATACTGGTTAAGTATAAAGTCAGTGGTCCTTTTCAATAACTTTATATTAATCACTACCATGAAATGCATTTGTAATATATTGCATGTGTGAGGTACCTATGATGAAGTACCTATATGAAATGTAAGTTGATGACATTTTTCCTGTCTTCTTGTTTCAGCCATCTATGCTCCATTATTAGTAGCTCTATAGAAGGACTCCTAGTGCCTTAGAAAGTATCTATATAGCTGAGAACAAAGATTACATTTTAAAGATTCTAAGTTTAAAAGGCAGGAATTATACATTGGTTAGGAGATGCATGTGGATAGACAAAACCCATCATTTTTCTTGCTGTTAGACAAGATATTTGACCTTCTGAGCTGGAGAGAAGTGGGAAATAAGGGTGGATAGTTTGAGAAGAAGAAAAAAGATGCACTGTGACCACATGCATTCTATTCCCTACCCCACAAACCTGGGTAGTTGGAACATATTTGAATTCCCTTGGAAGTGTTAAAGAATGACAGAGTTGTGTCCCATGTCTCAGACTTGATCTCCACAAAAAGGGACAAGTGAAGAGGGCCAGAAAAAACTTCCAAAAGCTTTCAACTATTACTAGGTAGCACTGAATATAATCTTTAAATTTCTTGTGGGCTCTATGTGGGGTAGAGAATTGAGATGAGAGAAAAGAAAGAATGGGTACTTCCCAGGAGGTCTTCTGATTAGGGTGAAGGTCTAAGCATAAAAAAGTTGTAGTGTAGGCCGTTATGTTTGGAGCTAGGAAAAAACATCTAAATTTCCAAAGACTGTCACAGCCAGGTTATTAAAGAGGGGGCTGAGTCAGCAGATGGAAGTCAAGGCAGCCATAGAACACATGAACCGATAGAAATAATTGTAATAAAATGCAATTTTGCTCTATGAGAAACAGGGAATATAGGCATAAACAATTTGAGATTAAAAGAACTTGACTATTTCTTCCTTTTCGCTTATTAATGGGTATTTGTTATGATATTATGAAAATAATTAGTTTTATTTTTTCCATCTCTTTCAACTGTTGAGAGCTAGGATGGGTGGCTTATAACTCAGACAGAAAGTATACAGAGAAAAGAACACAGGCTTGAATGCTGATTCTTCAGGGGATTCTCAAAGAGAGAAGGAATAAAAACTGTGATGGGGTCAGTGGCTTCCAGGTGAGCCATGAGAGGATAAATAAGGACAGAAGGAATTTTAGGAAAGACGTACTTTAAATATTTCTAATATAGAAAAATTTCCAGATTTCGGCTCAAAAGGTCCTCACTTTTAGAATTTTCCCTATTCAAGAATGATTTTACTTTCTTTAAGCAATCTCGTAGAACATCTCTGGAAAGATGATCATACTTATTTGGAAATACAATAACAATGCAATTAGACACTTTTCCTGGTCTATTTACTGCCACAGAAGATCGAGAGTTCTATAGGATCTGGCAAGCTCTAGATTAATGGTGAGTTTTTAGAGAGTCATTTCTGTAGAAGGGCTGGCAGAAGACAAATTCCAAAGGGTAAAGTAAAAATAAATCAGGAAGGAAGGGAAGAAACTGCTGAAGATTAAGAAATATGCCCACAAAAAAAGTGGTTAGCAAAAGAGAAAGAAGTATAAAAAATAACCTAGGTAAAATGTAGGCTACAAGAAAGAAACCAGTAGAGAGATATTGCTTGAAAATACTGGAGGGAGAGGAGAAAAATAATTTGTGAATTGCTGTTAAGTTTAAGCCACAGATATATTTAATAAATAAGCGACTTCTTGCAGAACTGTGTCATTAGTATTTGGGGAAAAATTTTCCAACTAATAGTTATAATCTATTCGTAAGCATGAAGAAATCATGTTTGGGTATAATTAGTAAGACAGCATTGATAAAAGAGAAAAATATTTTTAATCTACTAATAGACCTGAAATAAATCATGCATTAGCTGTAATTACTGAGAGGATACTGTATCATTACAAATAATTTGACAACATGATTCTATTTAATTTACCTTCCTCTTTTAAATGAAAACATGATGCTTGTGATGTATTTTATTGTCTATTTGTTATAACAGCACCTGAAGTAAGAATAGGTATACTGTGAGATAGTGGCGAACTGCTCGTTCTCCTAAAGAGTTGTGAGAATATCTGAAATATCCCAACTTTACACTAAATTTTTCATCATGATGTTAATTTATTTTAAATTAAATCTCTTTCTCTAAAGGGAATAGCTTTTTCTTCAAGCACTTCTGTAAGTTGTCAACTGTCCTAGTGCTGGTTGCAGATATCTCTGGTAGAATCTGGGCTGCTACACAGTCACTTGGACCTTGTTACAGGGAATCATTGAATTTTGTCAGTCTTTTACCATCTGATTTTATTTTCAGGGTTACTTCCCTTCCACAGGCTCTTATTGCCACGTTTTTGCATTATTGCTGGTTAGGATAGTTAGTCTCCTGTTACTTGTTTTACTTTCAATCTCTCTTTTACTCCAATACCTAATTAATATTCTTCACGCACATCTTTAATCATTTTAGTCTCTTTTAAAAAAAGTCATCAGCACCTCTTAGTTTCTTCACTGTTATCATCACTTAATTTTTTTTCTTCTAGCAGGTAAAAAATATTTTGCCACTCTGCCCTTATATGTCTAATCATAATACAAATCATTTGTCTCATGAGGTATATATTTAATTAATTTATACATTGAAATTAAATGTATTCTATGTCTATTTGGACCAAACACTGTTCTAGTCTTAGTAATATAAAAATGAATATGCAACTAGGAAAATGACAAAAATCCATGGCATTTTCCCTTGAAGAGTATGCCAGCCTGGTGAGGCAAAGCAGATGAGAAAGCCAATGATTCCAGCACAGAATTTAGAAGAGTGCAGGGATGAGAAGATAAGTTAATGTTTCAGAAACATTTAGCATTTAGCTAGTAGGCGAGGTGCTGGGTACAGGTGAGCGGTTGAGATAGGGGTGTCACAATCCACTCAGGTGACCAGGGAGACTACAACTGGACCCCACAGGATACCTACTACAGATGGCCACTCTACTAAGACCAGGAGACAGAGCAGCCCTACATAATACATGGAAACAAAATAGAAAGACAAAACACATGTCCCAAGCGAAAGAACAGAACAAAGCTCCAGAAAAAGTACTTAACCCAATGAAGACAAACAATAAGTTTACAGATGCAGAGTTCAAAACACTGGTTATAAGGATGCTCAGTGAACTTAGGGGAAGAGTAGATAAACTCAGTGAGAACTTTAACAGAGATAGAAAATATTAAAATCGAGATAGAAAACATAAAAAAGAACCAGTCAGAAATGAAAATAATAACTGAAATGAAGACTATCGTAGGAGGAATCAACAAATAAAATAGCACAACAAAAGTATAATTAGTTCACTAACACCACATGATGAACCAATGTGTGGGTCCTAAAAGATTTGAAACAGAAAAGGACCATGATAAAATTTTCAATTTAGAAGCAAACACTTTGAAAGCAGTGTAAAGGTTGGATTTAAATGGAAGGAACTCAAGGCAAATTGACTAGATAGAGGGCAGCTATAGCAATATAAGTGAGCTATAATGTGTGTCCGAACGAAGGGAGTGGATGGAATTAAGGGAACAGATTTAAATGGTGCTTAGTGTTGTTTTTAATTAATAGACATTATATTTTAGAGTAGTTTTAAGTTTACAGAATTTAACAGAAAGTACTGAAAGTTCCATATACTGTCTCAACTGCAATTCCAGTTTTCCCTATTATAAACATCTTTCATTAGTGTGGTACATTTGTTAAAAATGATGAACCAAGATTGATGCATTATTATCGAATATAGTTCATAGCTTACATTAGAGTATATTCTTTGTGTTGTACAGTTTTATGGGATGTATATCAGGAATGCACAAGGTAATATATCCATAGTGATATCATACAGAATAGTTTCTCTGCCCTAAACATACCCTGGGCTTTACAGGTGCATCCCTCTACCACACCTCACTGAATCTAAGGAAATCATCAATGTGTTACTGTCTGTATAGTTTTGCCTTTTGTCATATAATTAGAATCATATGTTGTCTTTTTAGATTGCCTTCTTTAATTTAGCAATATGCTTTTAAAGTTTCTCCATGTCTTTTTGTGGTTTGATAGTTCGTTTCTATTTATCATTTACATACCATTCCATTGATGGATGTACCAGAATTTGTTTATCTATTCATTTGCTGAAGGACATCTTGGTTCCTTTCAAATTTTGGCAATTATAAATAAAGCTACTATAAACATCCATGTACATATTTTTGTATGGACATAAGTTTTTAACTCATTTGGATAAAGACCAAAAAGTATGATTGCTGGATCATTTGGTCAGACTATGTTTAGCTTTGTAAAAAACTACCAACCGTCTTCTAAACTTGCTGTAACATTTTACATTCTCATCAGCAATAAATGGAAGTTCCTGGTACTCTACAAACTCTCCAGCATTTGGTGTGTCAGTATTCTTGATTTTAGCTATAAATCAATAGGAGTGTAGTGATGTCTCATTATTTTAATTTATAATTCACTGATGACATAAGGTGTTAAGCATCTCTTCATATGCTTATTTGCCATCTATATATCTTCTTTGATAAGATGTCATTCAGATCTTTTGCTCTCTTTATTGGGTTTGTTTTTGTGTTATTGAGTTTTAAGAGTTATTTATATATTTTAGATAGAAATCTTTTAGCAGATAGCATTTCACAAATATTTTCTTCCCAGTCTGTCTCTTGTATTTTATTTTTTGACACTCTTTCTTAGAGCAGAGGTTTTTAATTTTAGTGAAATCTAACTTTTCGATTTTTTCTTTTATGTATCATGATCTTGGTGTTGTATCTAAAAACTCATTGCCAGCACAACAATATAAATGTACTTATTGCCACTAAACTATACAGTTAAAATTGGTTAAAATGATAAATTTTACGTTATGTACATTTTTACACACACACACACATACAC
>NW_011888785.1:18284736-18287775 GCF_000151845.1 Pteropus vampyrus | reverse complement strand
TGTATATTCTGTTATTTCAGCATCATTTGTAAAAAGACTATCCTTTCTCCATTAAATTGCCTTTATAAAATATCAGTTGGCTATATTTATGTCAGCCTATTTCTGGACTCTCTATTCTGTTTCATTGATCTATTAGTCATTACCAATACCACACTGTCTTGATAACTATATCTTTAAGTCTTGCAGTTGGGCAGTTAGTCCTCTGACTTTATTCCTTTTCTTCAATATTATGGTTATTCTAGGTCTTTTGCCTTTCCATATGATCTTTAGAATTAGTTTATTGATATAACAAAATATAAGAAAATTGATATAACTACTAAAATTTTTATTGTGATTGTGTTGAATCTATAGATCAAATTGGAAAGAACTGACATCTTAACAATATTAGCAATTTGTTAATTGTTATACAATTATAGGTTACAGTCATAAGCACTGTTTGGTGCTTATTTTAAGTGAAAAGGAAATAAACAAGAATTAGGGATTACTTCTAAATCTCTCAATAGGGCAAGTAGATAGGTTTTGTCACTGAGTTGGGCATAAGGTTTTGAAATGATAATGATAAATTAGATTTTACATATTTCAAATTTGAATTTCCACAGGAAAACCAGACAGATACAACCAATATGCAATTGAATACAAGGATCTGAAATGCAAGTGAACGGACAGGAAATAAAGAATTAGAAATCTTCAACATACATATAATTAAATCCATGGGTTCATAGGGATGTTGCCGAGGGAGAACATATGATGTGAGAAGAGAAGATGTAAGAAGATGTTAGAAAATATAAAAAATTCAGGGTAGATATAGGAAAAGTTGCTCAGGAAAGAACCACAGTGAAAATGCCAGAGGTGAAATGAAACAAAACAATCAACAACAGAAAAGATTGTTTTAGAAGCCACAAGAGAAAAGAATTTCAAGAAGGAAACTTGTCAGTAGTGACTATGTAATAAAATAGCATAAAGAGTAAAAGTGCAAGGGAAAAGATATTTTATGGATGTGAATTAATAGAACCACAAAAGTGACAACTCATTTAAAAATGCTTACCTTGTGAGAAGAAGCAATATAATTAAAGAGAGATGATGGAAGGGCTAAGGAGTGTTATCATCATCATTACTATTGTTATCATACACATCATTGTCATCATCATCATAATCATAATTTTTTAGCTGAGGTAAATTGGAGTATGTTTATATATTGAGGGCAAAGAACTAGTTGGAAGGAGAGATATAGGGATGTTTTCCCAAAGTGATGAAAAGAATTGTGTTCCAAGCAGAAATGCAAGAATTAACCTGGACAAAGGACTCTTTTCTTTCAAGCAATTAATAACTGAAAGAAGTGATTAAAGAATAACATTAAGCTTGATGTTTAGGCCCTAGTAAAAAATGAATATAAATTCTTAGTATCTAATAATTACTTGACTAAAGTTAATACAAATATTTATCCTCTGATTCTGAATAATTATTCAAGAAAATATTAAACCAAGTTAATTGTGATTTTGTTTTAAAATTTAGCATTGATTTGTTGGAGGTAAAATGGGAATTTTCAAACCCTCTTTGAAATCATGTAAAATTTGCAGATAAAATTGAGACATTACTCAACGAAGCAACTAACAGGCTCCGTCTTATCATTGAGAGTAATGTCAATGCTACAATGTCAGCATTTTTGTATCTCCCAGCATACTTCTTACAAATCTCAAACAGTCCATTTCTCAGGTGAATGGTTAACACATGGAGTCTGGACATGAGTTTGTTCCTTGAATGAAATCTGGTGCCACTGGTTTCAACATTTCTTATTGATGTTCTTTTTGCTTTGCCTTCTGTCAGTCAAGATCCAGTCATAAAAATTTCATGCAGAAAATGGATTATATAGACATAAAAATGCCTGAAAAAGCAGGACAGAGAAATATCTTGGATTTTAACTGCAGGGATAAATGATCACAGCTGGTAGAAGAATAGGAGGATATGGGGCTACCTCAGAACAGTGAAGGGTTTCCTGGAGCCAGTGCACAGAGAAGAGACAAACCTGTGAAGGTACTAGGAACTCTGAGAGGCCCTGAGTACTGCACTCAGGCTGAGGGTAGGGTTTTGTGCTATAGGTACCACAACTGTAAAAACAGCAACAACAACAACAAAAACCAAAACATTAAACATTTAGCTTTACCATGTCTACTGAGACCATTAGTGAGACAGTGTTTTTTCTATCTTCCTACCTTCCTTTTTCCTGTGAGTCCTTCTGGTAGAAGAAAATTGGCTAAGTACTTTGGAAAATGTAGTTTACAGGAGGTCTCTAGCTCCCATAAAATGCACAGCAGAGTACAAAGGAGTGGGAAAGGGAAATGAGAGCAAACAAAATTATGACTGGCAAAATGAACTTTCCACTAGGATCATTCGTTGCCAAGAGTCTAGGATGAAAGAGGGTTTTAAATGAAAATTGACATCACTCCTCCCATCTTTTCTCTACACTATATCTCAATTTAGGGCATTCCAAACATAGACCAAAAGATCTAGTTTCTAATGTCAGACTTCATTCTTAACAGAAGGATAAAGAAGACATCTACCACAAGCTTATACTTTCAGGAGGATTCACAGAGACTAATATATTGAGCTGGTGTCCTGGAGGTTTTCTTGCTCCAGAGAGATGCATCATATTAAGATAACACCCAGGTGAGATCATGCCTGTAATTGTACAATGGGAGACAGGTAATGTGAGAGAAAAGTGCAAGACAACCTGACCCCAGATACATTTTCAAGGAGATAGTTTTAGAAAGCTTACATATGGAAGTTGAGGGGCTGAAAACTGGTTTCTGTAAAAAAATCATAACCACTTAGAAGTCTTTATGAACTTTTACATATATGCATACTTCACTTTGAAGACTGCTTATAGTAATAGACAGTTTTTTAAAAGTATGTGTAGGGGAGTCAAAATTTACATTGAAGTAAAGCATGAAAAAAAGGAAAAAATATGTTGTTTTCTATAATCTTTTCACTTTATCCTGACTTCTCCTATTAATTTTAATTAATGTGTGGTTAGCATAAAGT
>NW_011888785.1:18279554-18284686 GCF_000151845.1 Pteropus vampyrus | reverse complement strand
GTCTTATCATTGAGAGTAATGTCAATGCTACAATGTCAGCATTTTTGTATCTCCCAGCATACTTCTTACAAATCTCAAACAGTCCATTTCTCAGGTGAATGGTTAACACATGGAGTCTGGACATGAGTTTGTTCCTTGAATGAAATCTGGTGCCACTGGTTTCAACATTTCTTATTGATGTTCTTTTTGCTTTGCCTTCTGTCAGTCAAGATCCAGTCATAAAAATTTCATGCAGAAAATGGATTATATAGACATAAAAATGCCTGAAAAAGCAGGACAGAGAAATATCTTGGATTTTAACTGCAGGGATAAATGATCACAGCTGGTAGAAGAATAGGAGGATATGGGACTACCTCAGAACAGTGAAGGGTTTCCTGGAGCCAGTGCACAGAGAAGAGACAAACCTGTGAAGGTACTAGGAACTCTGAGAGGCCCTGAGTACTGCACTCAGGCTGAGGGTAGGGTTTTGTGCTATAGGTACCACAACTGTAAAAACAGCAACAACAACAACAAAAACCAAAACATTAAACATTTAGCTTTACCATGTCTACTGAGACCATTAGTGAGACAGTGTTTTTTCTATCTTCCTACCTTCCTTTTTCCTGTGAGTCCTTCTGGTAGAAGAAAATTGGCTAAGTACTTTGGAAAATGTAGTTTACAGGAGGTCTCTAGCTCCCATAAAATGCACAGCAGAGTACAAAGGAGTGGGAAAGGGAAATGAGAGCAAACAAAATTATGACTGGCAAAATGAACTTTCCACTAGGATCATTCGTTGCCAAGAGTCTAGGATGAAAGAGGGTTTTAAATGAAAATTGACATCACTCCTCCCATCTTTTCTCTACACTATATCTCAATTTAGGGCATTCCAAACATAGACCAAAAGATCTAGTTTCTAATGTCAGACTTCATTCTTAACAGAAGGATAAAGAAGACATCTACCACAAGCTTATACTTTCAGGAGGATTCACAGAGACTAATATATTGAGCTGGTGTCCTGGAGGTTTTCTTGCTCCAGAGAGATGCATCATATTAAGATAACACCCAGGTGAGATCATGCCTGTAATTGTACAATGGGAGACAGGTAATGTGAGAGAAAAGTGCAAGACAACCTGACCCCAGATACATTTTCAAGGAGATAGTTTTAGAAAGCTTACATATGGAAGTTGAGGGGCTGAAAACTGGTTTCTGTAAAAAAATCATAACCACTTAGAAGTCTTTATGAACTTTTACATATATGCATACTTCACTTTGAAGACTGCTTATAGTAATAGACAGTTTTTTAAAAGTATGTGTAGGGGAGTCGAAATTTACATTGAAGTAAAGCATGAAAAAAAGGAAAAAATATGTTGTTTTCTATAATCTTTTCACTTTATCCTGACTTCTCCTATTAATTTTAATTAATGTGTGGTTAGCATAAAGTTTAAATGCTTGACTTAAAGATCATTAGTTTAAAATGTAAAATGATCACTTTATTGTTAATTAAATTTATTACATGACATTGGTTAATAAGATTATACAGGTTTCTGGCGTACAATTCAATAATGTATCATATATATATTGAGTTGTATGTTCACCACCCCCAGTCAAATCTTCTTCCATCACCATATATTTGAACCCCCTTTACTATTATCTACCACTCGCCTTCCTCCCTTTCTCTTGGGTAACTATTAAACTGTTGTCTGTGTCTATGAATGTGTGTTCGTTTGTCTTGTTTGTTTGTTGCCTTCAGGTTTATATTCCACATATGAGTGAAATCTTATAGTTCTCGACTTTTTCTGTCTGGCTTATTTCAGTTAGCATGATAATCTCAAGATCCATCCATGTTATTCCTATTCCTGAAATTTTAATGTGATGCATTCAGTGGATGAAAGATCCAGTCAACTAATGAACATGTCAAAAATGTTATTGTCTTTATATCTATTTTATGGGCACAATGAAAATAATTTTTTTAACCTAATTTGGCTTTTCACATAGCATCATTCTACCTTATATAAGGTCAAACATTCACAAAATATGTTATTTGAGGACATAAATTACACTGCAGATATAAAATTGCTTTAAACTACTGTTATAAATTTAAGTATTCAATGTATATAATGACAAAAAGAGTTAAATTATCTGAAAAAAATTATAAGCTTATAATTTTTCTTTGCTAGAGGTTTTTTACACTTATTTATTGAAGTGTAACATGCATGCAGATATGTACACAAATCAAAAGTCTATAGAAATTCTTACTTAATACAGATTCATTGTTCAAATTCTCAGGAAAACACTAGTAAAGTATTTCTTTTGAAGACTACTCTATTGCCATCTGACCTCTGCCCATGCTGTAAAAAACTAAAACTGTGGTTAAAATATGTTAAAAGAATAAATCTCTATTTTTGAGTATATTACCAATTTCCTCTGTATTTAGGCTCTACTAGCTGCCAATAGTGATGCATTCTCATCATGGCAAAATTTTCTTTATTTATAGTTTTACAACTGTGTTAGTATACTCTATATCTTAGGAAATTATGGGTAAAGAATTTCTGAAAGATTTTTTTTAATTTTTCTAGTCTGCTAGTATTCTGATTGTCTCAACTCTAGTATACTTGAGAGTATAATAGATACTGGAATATTTGTGTTTTCTCTCCTTTAGCTTTTTCATAGTTCCCTGATTACACAGGAATTTGATTACATTAAAAATTATGCATATATAAATAATGGTAGAACTCTAAAAAATTATACAAGGAACTTAAGTAAGAAATAATAGCTCTTTGCAGAGTTATACCTATTGTAAACATGTCTAATTTCTTAAGGGAGGATCAGAATTTGGCTAATTACAATCATCATTATTAGTATTAAGTATTAATTATGAAATTATTAAAAGGTCAATGGAAGGGATTTTTTAAAATATTGAAGAGAGAAAGAAGAGACCATGACTCCTGAATAAAATATTTATAATTTATGATAGGTATGGTTATCAAAAATGTTATGTTACTGTCTTAATTAAAAGACATAGAAAACATAATATAGTTTCATTATAACTGAGTATTGTGTATCTCCTGTTTCACATGAAAAGTCCTCAAAAGAATGAGTCCCCTTTTCTAAATTTGGCCGTTATAGCCTGAGAGTGCGTATTTTGAATTTTCATAATTGCTGTGAGTAAAATATAATTACCTACAACTATTTGTATAACTTTGAAGAAAAACAAAATAAATTGTACCTAAAATTTATTTCAATGATTCAAAGATTAAGCTTCAATTCTAGAGATAATAAAACCTTCTCACCAATTATGTTCGTTAATAGTACAGAGACTTCGTTTTCATAGCTAGTAACCTAAACCCATAGTCTTCATTCTTAATTTATTTACCAGTATAGTCACTTATATCTCTTTCTTCTAACAACAACATTTGGAGGTAACAATTGGAAGACTATTTTTTTTACAAAAGTAGACTCTGAAATGGACTGGATTTTACTAGAACACTGTAGTAGGCTGATTAATGGTCCCAAAGATATCAGATCCTATTGCCCAGACCTACAAATGTTACCATATATGGCAAAGAATTTGCAAATATGGTTAAGTTAAAGATATTGCGATGGAGATATCCTGGATTATCATGGTGATCTTTAAATTGAATTATGTGTATCTTTATAAAAGGGAGGCAGAGACAGATTGGACTACACTGAGAGGAGGAGGAGTGAAAATGGAGTTGAAGCAATTTAAAGATTTTGACCTTGAAGATTGAAGTAATGTGCTATAAACCAAGCAATTGTGGCAGCCTTCAGGAGTTGGAAGAGGCAAGGGCAGATTCTCCACTAGAGCTTCCAGAAGGAGTATGTCCATGTCAACAAAATGAGTTTGGCCCAGTGATACTGATTTCAGACTTCTGGCCTCTTGAAGTATGATGGAATACATTTCTATTGTTTTAAGCCACCAAGTTTGTAGTAATATGTTATAGCAGCTGTAGGAATCTAATATAGGCACCATGCATCAACTACAGAGAAAAATACTTTTTGACAGCAAATGGCTTATGTTAGGCCAATATGATTTTCATATGTTTCTTTCAATTTGAATATTACCCAGATGAGGGACTTTTCCAAGTTTATCTTAAAAAAAAAAACAAAACACAACAACTATATTCTGTGTTGTTATGACTTATTGCCTATAACTGATGAACTCCTTGGTTGCCTTTCAAAATAATTAAGCTTGTACTTTGTGATGACTTTCTCCAGTCATGAATCAAAAGACAGCTATTACCTAGTATGATACCCAGTTGGATAGGTTCAAGTAATTTGCTCAGTGGGGTATAGTCAGAAAAGTTTCAAATTATAATGCCTTTCATCCATAATGATGATGCTGTATTGACTGAATTATAGGTATATTAAACTTATGGTATTTTTGGCAGTGAGAAAATTTCTTATTCAAATTCCCATATTCATAAACCATGTGACATGAACAACAGGCTTTGAAAGCTTGTAATCATGATGCTTTCATAGTTTACATATAAATATAAAATCATACTTTGAAATTTAAAAAGTATTCCAGTAAGAAATTTTTTATAGTTTGAGTTTTGTGACATTTTCTTAAGGTTGATCATGAATACTTTTTATTCTTTTCAATTACCTTTAAATAAAATAATAGAAATGTACTATTTTGTCAGCAGACTTTGATTGTGTTATGGGCTTGATATACAATAGGAAAATTTATTTTGTGCCTGGAAGAAGGTTTCTACATCTGAAAACAGCAAAGTGCAATCAAAGAACAACACATCTTAACCTAGACCAGAAAGAAACTGGATGCACCTTCTTTCACATGTAGATTGAAACGTTTTTTCAAGAATGACAAACTTTTTGCACACTACCACATGCTAAATTCTCAGTCTTACAATTATTTTATGAAATATTTATATTCTCATTTTACAACTAAAATAACCAAGGCTAAGAGCAATTACTTATTTTCTCCTTGGAGTACTAAGTCAAGACTGGGAGCCTGGTCCACCCAGCACTTTACTATCTCCATTTAGCATTACCTTAATAATACAGTCATTTCATTAATTATTATAATAATCCCATGGTTCCTGTCTATTTAACTTTATTTGAATACAGGAAGTAAAGTTTTGTCTATTTGCACATTTTGCAAAATCTATCTT
>NW_011888785.1:18275461-18279504 GCF_000151845.1 Pteropus vampyrus | reverse complement strand
GAATACATTTCTATTGTTTTAAGCCACCAAGTTTGTAGTAATATGTTATAGCAGCTGTAGGAATCTAATATAGGCACCATGCATCAACTACAGAGAAAAATACTTTTTGACAGCAAATGGCTTATGTTAGGCCAATATGATTTTCATATGTTTCTTTCAATTTGAATATTACCCAGATGAGGGACTTTTCCAAGTTTATCTTAAAAAAAAAAACAAAACACAACAACTATATTCTGTGTTGTTATGACTTATTGTCTATAACTGATGAACTCCTTGGTTGCCTTTCAAAATAATTAAGCTTGTACTTTGTGATGACTTTCTCCAGTCATGAATCAAAAGACAGCTATTACCTAGTATGATACCCAGTTGGATAGGTTCAAGTAATTTGCTCAGTGGGGTATAGTCAGAAAAGTTTCAAATTATAATGCCTTTCATCCATAATGATGATGCTGTATTGACTGAATTATAGGTATATTAAACTTATGGTATTTTTGGCAGTGAGAAAATTTCTTATTCAAATTCCCATATTCATAAACCATGTGACATGAACAACAGGCTTTGAAAGCTTGTAATCATGATGCTTTCATAGTTTACATATAAATATAAAATCATACTTTGAAATTTAAAAAGTATTCCAGTAAGAAATTTTTTATAGTTTGAGTTTTGTGACATTTTCTTAAGGTTGATCATGAATACTTTTTATTCTTTTCAATTACCTTTAAATAAAATAATAGAAATGTACTATTTTGTCAGCAGACTTTGATTGTGTTATGGGCTTGATATACAATAGGAAAATTTATTTTGTGCCTGGAAGAAGGTTTCTACATCTGAAAACAGCAAAGTGCAATCAAAGAACAACACATCTTAACCTAGACCAGAAAGAAACTGGATGCACCTTCTTTCACATGTAGATTGAAACGTTTTTTCAAGAATGACAAACTTTTTGCACACTACCACATGCTAAATTCTCAGTCTTACAATTATTTTATGAAATATTTATATTCTCATTTTACAACTAAAATAACCAAGGCTAAGAGCAATTACTTATTTTCTCCTTGGAGTACTAAGTCAAGACTGGGAGCCTGGTCCACCCAGCACTTTACTATCTCCATTTAGCATTACCTTAATAATGCAGTCATTTCATTAATTATTATAATAATCCCATGGTTCCTGTCTATTTAACTTTATTTGAATACAGGAAGTAAAGTTTTGTCTATTTGCACATTTTGCAAAATCTATCTTCTCTCACAAATTACAGGAAAAATGTCATTCAGCAAATAATGACGTAGGGCCCAATGTTGATTAAATAAAAACAAAATGTTACCTCCTGAGTTTTACAACACAGTGTAATGAGTCTTTTAAAAGGAAAACAAACAATAAGCCATAATATAGAGTGCCCCTGGTTCTCATACATTTAATGTTAGAAAATTAAATTCCATCACAAAGTCACTAACAAACTATTTATTACTTTTTGATTATTCTAGAAAGTTCATGTCTAGGTCAAAGTCAGATTTCTTTCAACATATATACTCTTTTTTAATTTTATAAGCTAATTGCATCAGTTAAAGCATCATCTTTAGACACAGTTCAATGAGAGAGTAAAGGAATATTACATTTTGAGTGCGTACAGTATTCCAGGCACTAAACTGGGCCCTGGGCATATGTGATTTCACATGGCCACTGTAGTACTTAGCATCACTAATAGTGGTTTCCCATCCTGGATGCAAGTCAGGATTATCTAGAGATGTTTAAAATTGTTGATGCCTGGCCAAGACACCACCCCCCCAAAAATCAGATCATCTTTCAAGAAGTCTGAGAAAGGCATCAGTATTTTTTTCTAAGTTTTCCAAGAGATTAAAATATGAAGCTGGGGATAGCGAAGGATTGTCAGCTTCAAGGTAAAAATATTATTATTCATCATCTCTATTTGGTCAGTTTATAAAATTCAGAAGGCCTTTCTTCATTGAACAATATTTCTGGCAAAAAATACCTCTGTGAAGTGCGAGATATTAAAATATTAATACAGTTTGCTTTCTTTCATTCTTTTTTTTAATTAATTAATTAATTTTTATGGTGACACGGGTTAATGAAAACCAATAAGTTTTAGCTGTACACTTTAACAAATCAATAATCATAAAATTATTTACCCAATGGACTGTCACCTCTAATTCTGACACATTTTAGTTTGTCTTCTCTGTACTTAAGTTTACTGTTGCCTTCTATAAGTCAAAAACACATGTATGGTCTAGGGAATCAGTGAAGCATAGAACCTGGCTGTGCCGTTACTTTAATGAAGCATGCTAATTACTCAAGCAGGCTTGTCCTTATTTGATAATCCTAACCTATGAAACCACTAAGGCACAAAAATCAATTAAAATTACATAATTTTAATATGAGTTTTTATAGATTTTTCTCTAAATGTTGTTTGTGTGTTTGTTTACCAGCCATGTTCAATATTGCTAGCAAAGTTTATTCCCAAGTAGATTGGATTCCTTTGACATGTCTACCATCCTTTTCCACTTTCATGGACTGAAAAAAGAAATGGAACTTGGTAGAGTGTTACTAGTAAAATTCGACTAATGGCCCTCATGAGGCATCACAAACAGAAAATTGCTTTCTTAAAATAATAGTTTCAGGTGCAGCTTTTTCTATCTTTTTAAAATCAAAGATCTAAAAAAAAAAAGTACCCAGCACTTATCCCAAGATTAAAAAATAATAATGATAAAATAAAATACACCCATCCCCCCTCAAACCCACTTTTAATCATTAGCACTGAAAATACAATAATAATGATTTTAGTTTAAGGCCTTTTTTTTTTACTTCCATTTTATTGATGTGGCAGAAATAACATTTTGATAACTTCAAATATTTTGCAAATGAAAATAATAATAATAATAGTAATTAATATTATTGAAAAGTAGCCTTTTCAATAGAGGAAGATGTTTGAGTATGTTAATGACCAACATGTTGACCCAGGTACTTTGGAAATCTGCATTGCTTTTTCCAGTAAAAACAGAGCCACTAGTTATATGGCACCTACTGTCTAAAACATTTTACATGTATTATCTGACTAAGTCATCACAAAATATGCTTGTTATTTTCCCATTTTGTTAAGGGCAAAAACTAAGATCCATAGAGAGGTTAAGGAACTTGCCTAAGAGGTGGCACGGCCAAGATGTGAATAAAAGACCTGTACTATATCTCATACCACCATGCTCTGTTTCTCAACTTTAAGACAAATCAGTAGAGATCTTATTGGTTTGTGGTTAGAGCAACGATGTGCTATTTGGTTTAGAAGTCATGAAAATCTCTTTGGTTTCCTTAAAGGGTTGATATATAAGACTAATATGAGTCCTTCCTATAGTTTTACCTGAAAATATTCCATGAAGAATATATATAAATTGTTAAGTTGTCTCCAGTATGATGGTGAACTTGACAATTTATTTTCAACATTTTTTCTGTATTTCAGAATTATTTATAGTAATAATAATAGAATGAAATAAGTGATGAAAATAGCCAGAATAGTAATGCAGTTAAAATTTTTTATCAAGCTATTAAATATATTTAATTCAGAAATAACAAATAAATGCTATAGTACAAAAAAGCAAAAAAAAAAAGTAACAAACTAATAAAACAGACAAAAACAAACTCCTAGATACAGACAACAGAATGGTGGTTGCCAGAGGAGAAAGGAGATGTAGGAAGGGTCAGGCGGGTAAAGACATATGTGATAACGGAAGGAAGCTAGACTTTGAGTAGTATGCATGAAAGAGAGTACACGGGCATCAAATAATAATGTTGTGCACTTGAAAATTATGTAATGTTATTAACTAATGTTACTCAAGTAAATTTAATAAAAAGTAATATACTTTTAAATGACATAAATATGTTTTTAAAAATAAAAACATCCACATATTGGTGTACCATTTCTATTTCTAGTTTAACTTTTGCAAATTTCTAAATTTTTAATATTTTAATATCCACAGAGATATGCAGGATAGAATGAAAGTAAATCAACTTATCTTTCTTCATCTTTTAATTAT
>NW_011888785.1:18268428-18274181 GCF_000151845.1 Pteropus vampyrus | reverse complement strand
TTGCTAACATTGTTTAGAATTGCCTGTGCAAGGGGATGATAACAATGAGACTGACTTTTATTAGGTGCTATTATTATTCAGAATTTCTCTACAGACAGTGCACCGCTTATTGCCTTCACTTGGAGCAGTTATTCCCAATGGCCTGCTTTGGGTTTGCCACTGCTCCAGGGATCCATGAATGCTTCTATGGCTCTCATCTAAACTCTTACAGCTATGTGGTGGGAGATTAACTTTCCTCACTCTCTAATCAAGCTTTGGGCAAGGTATGATTAGAGTGGTTTGGGTGCCAAGTTATCCTACCCTCTCAGGGAACATGCTCCGCCAGCCGTTCTCCATTTCACTTACTGGCAGTTTATCGTGAATCTAAGCAAACTGTCTTACCATTATAAAAATTCACATTCTTATACCTTGACTTTGTCTTACATCTCTAGTCAACTTTGAATCATTACATTTCATTTCACATTCTAGTTTCCTGAAATAGTCTCCCATTCATTTTCTGTCGCATTATAATATATCCTCCACAAAATCTGCTCTGGGTAGAGCCACCCCAAGGTCTACAGGAAGTCATCCCTGACCTACCTGTGTGCTCTTATATCATCTAGTGCATACTGCTTTTACACTGCTTTTCAAAGTGTACTGGAAGGGTGGATTCACTTGTCTCTTATGGTCAAGAGAATATGAATTCCTAAAAGATGTTAGAAACATCTTATTCAGTTCTGAGCCCCAAGTGGTCACTAAGTAAACATTGTGGAAGAAAGGAAGGAAAGAAGGAAGGGATTTTTACTATTATTTTGAATAACTTAGTTGTGAGTTAGGAGCAGGGGGAAGAAGACCAGTAATAAAAATGAAGTGCAGGCATGTCAGCTCCATGCTCAAGGCTACAGAGCACTTAAGATGATATATTATTATGGCCAGAAAATTATACTTCATGTGTCAAGATCCTCCCTAATGCTCATATTATTACAGCTGTATTGATGATCTATTATAAATCAATATCCTGAAACTCTTTGTGGCTCTATTCAATTCAGTGTAAAATGTACAATACAGAGTTTGCTTTGTATTAAGCACTGGGCTAGAAACTGAAGATAGTAGGATGACTAAGGCATTTTATCTGCATTAAGAGATAAATTTATTTGTTAGGAATAAGAAACAAAAAATTAAAAACAATCATGATGATAATAATAGTTAATGTTCCTTAAACACTCACAATTTGCCAGCCATAAGTGCTTCTCATATATTTTCTTGTTGCATTACTGTAACAGCCTGTGAGGTAGGTATTAACATTATTGCCATCTTACAGTGAGGAAACACATCTAGAGGGGATGAGTAATTTGCCTTAGGCCACACAGATAGTAATTTGTGGAACTGGGATTAGACTTAGGTAGTCTGACAATACGGGATATTTGTAAATATTCGGAAGGCTCCGCAGAGCAAAATCACATATGACTTTTATTTCAGTACAAAAGATGTGATGTGGTGAGAGAGCGCAGGCAATCACTGGGCGTCTGAGACACAACTAGGTGCGAACTCCCCTCGCGTCCTTATTCACACACAAATGGGCTACGCCTCCAGATTGAATCACCAAGAGCTGTGCAGTAAATCTTGGCAATGGGAGAACTTAAGGTAGAAGTTACCAGTGAAGTATGTTATGCCCCTCTAGTCATTAGTCAAACCAGGCTTGTGCTGGGTGAAAACCATCAATAAACAAATTGGTTCTGGGTGTAGCTGGAGAGTTTTGTACTTTAAACAACACATCATAAGTTCCACTGTTCTTATCTTTAGAAAGAGCCAAAGCCAAGTATCCAGGCATGCCCAGAAATAAGGATGCCTTTTTTCAGTTGAGCTGTAAATTTACTCTGTCTTAAACAGAAGGGCTGGCCATGGTGATGAGGATACAAGGGAGGAAGCTGAGGGGAGAAAAGTTCAGGGGAAGCATACTGATGATCCATGGTTAACAACACAGAAAAATAGCAAGAGTGAAGGATGTTTTCCTAGTTCTCTGGCTGGGCAAAGAGAAAATTTAAATGCCAATAATAAAATACCATTAGCTACTATGAAGTACTGACTAGGAGCCAATCACTGTATTAAGCTCTTCACATATATAACCTTTCCCTACATAACATATCTCTGAAATTATAGTGATCCTTCATTTATAGATAAGAAGACTGAGGTTTAGTGAGAATAAGCAATTTGTCAAAGTTTAGATGAAGAGAAAATAGTAAGGCTCTATAAGCCTGTTTCAAAAATCATTGGTTATAATTTTATGATGTGGTCTGTAGGTAAAGGAAAATAAAGATTTGTGGTTTTGTTTAGGACCAAATACACAAAGGGATCTCGTTGAACTGTTTTTTCCAGTCTTAGATAACTTCAGGGTCCTTGAGGAAAATGTTGAGAGCAGTCTCAACCCAGAAAGATTTGCTCTCATTTAAGTATCCTTCCTCTCTTTCCCTATCTCTGTAGGAAATTCTCTGACGGGCTGACTGGGTAGTGGTGTATTTTTTATTGCTCCCATGGTCAGTGTTTGGCATCACAATTGATTGTCACTCTTCTCAAGAGGATACTCTAGGGACAGTATTTCTTAGTTCTTTCCAGCTGTACTTAATTTTGGTGTGTCAATATGACAGATGTCAGAGAAACTTCATGGCTTTCTTCTTAAGCTCTTAAGATTAAGGGGGTGCCTAACAGCAGGCCTGACTCTCATGATGAGCTGGCCGTCACATCTGTGAGCAGCACAAAGAAGAGCTAAATAGATGTTTAGAACTTAATTGTATACTAGTAAAATTATTGTAAACAGAAGTGATCCATTTCCTGAAGAGGATTTATGAATATACTCTACTGTATTTATACATATGTAGTGGTTAATTAGCTTGTCAGAAATAGAAATGGTTAAAATATGTTATGTTTGAACTGACTTCTAAACTTCATGCTTTTCTTATTCTCCTTAATTCTTTAGTTCAAAAAAAAAACCACACAATTTCTACCAAAATAAATCTACACATTGTTTTTACAAAATATTCTAATAATCTAAGTTAACTAATATTGGTTACTATCAGAATATATGTATTTCATTAATGAGAGAAGACACTTGGCTATAAGTTTTATTTTAACTTTTTTTTAAATTAAAAATATTTAAAAATTGAGCACACTATTTTTGGAATGCTTAAAAACTAAGTTTTTTTTGTTTTTTGTTTTTTTTTTATTTCCCATGGGTGAAACCACCATGGGTGATACCACCATGGGTGATATCTCTTTTTCTTTCAGTGTATGCCTCTAGGTCTTGATCTGTTTGTTACAGGATGAGTAATTTAAAACAACAGCAGTTTGTGTATGTTTTCTTTGCTCTCATGTGACCGCAACTGCTAATTTTGGAGCACCATGTTGAAACTCCAGTAATCTAAGATGAAGATCACATTATACTTATGCTAAAACAAAATGTATTTTATAGCAGATATTTTTCTTCATTTCAAAAGTAGCTTGAGTTTCTGGGCCAAGATAAATTCAAGTAACATATTGGTATTCTGGTTCCATGAAATGTTAATAGATATAATTTAAGATATGGATTTTATGAGGGAATTTTAGAGTTCTGGATAATCCATATTGTAAAATTTCTTTATATGTATGCTGATTTTGCTTAAGAATGTCTAAAAGGGTGGCACTGTATACTGGGTTTTCCCAAAATATTCAACTCCAAATCTCTTTCAGGGGGAGCTTCTTAATGATTCTGTTACCAAACTCAGACCCAGCTGCTTGCTGTCCATAAGCCAATAACTCATGAGCCAGTAACTCGGGACACAAGAATTTGGTAGAACGAAAGCAGGTTTATTCAAGAGCTGGAACCCTGAGAAGATGGCAGACTGCTGTCACAAAAGCAGTCTTGCCCCTTCGCTGCAGGCGGGGGTTATTACAGGGAGCGGGCTGGCTGAGTAGGGGATCAGGGAGAAACTTCAAAGCCCCAGGGAGAGGGCTGCATTCTGGAGGGGAGGGAGTGCCCAAGGCCATCTCTCCTGTCTTTTGGGCCTTAGCTTGTTTGTCAGGCCCCCTGGAGAGGAGGCAAGTACAACAAAGGAATTAAGGAGGAGTGGGTAGGCAGCTCATTTTTTTCTGTGCCAGTCAGCACAGTGAACATTCCATGGCAGCCTACTGGGAGATAAGCAACCTGGAGCTGGTCAGGGGGAAGTCTGGGAGGATTTCCCAGTCAGTCTTCTGACACTAAGGGTCTAACTAAGTGAGCATCCTGTGAAGCCTGCTCCTAGAGTTCTCAACCAAGGAAACTGTTTACAAGTTAGACATTAGTTAACAAGGCATTTTTATGTATATAAAATATGAGTGTGAGATTGTAAGGACAAAAAGGAAAAGAAATAAAAATGGTTACAATCATAAGACTATAATAAAACCACAACAATCACAGTTATAATCCCCACTGTCATTTTCTCATTTCCATTTCTATGGAAATTTTGTTGATCTACCTGTAGAGGACTCATGGGGCAATAATTTATCAAGAAATGTTCAAACTTGCAGTGAGACATGGTGCTAATTTCTCTAGTTGGAGGAAGAGTTCCAAGGTGCATTTGCTTTCTAGCTGTCAAGACCTGCCTGCATAATTTAGTTATACTTATGATTATTTTGAACAGTCCATAAGAGACTAATATTAACACTAATACAGTCAAGCTTAACTTTACAACTCTTCCTAGGACAGATTTTATTACCGATGGTCATCAGAGAAAAAGGCTATATTAAAGCAATGAAGCCTGTGTGTGGTTAGTGTGTGGTTACAATTCTGGTTACAATTCCATGACTATGAAATCTTTTGGGAAATATTGAATTAAACAGTCTTGAAGTTTCTGGGAAGTGGAGCTAAAGCCAATTTGAGGTTAACACCATTCTCCAGTCAGTACTCATAGTAATCCCCACACAGATTGCTGAGTTTCTGTTTTATTAATTATCTCTACTTGTCTTACAAATATTAAGTTTTGGAACTTATTCAAGTCAAAACCCCCAAATACCCGACAGGAGAATATCATTAGTCATTAAAAAAAAAGTATCAGAATTGTACATCTCATTGTTGGAATTTAAAGGCTTTTTACTACTGCTTTCTGCAAATTTTTAAATTAAGTTTGGTTTTCTTTCGGTGACCCCATGGCTTTTGGAACACATGAAGACCCAAGAGTTCATTTCTTTCTGTAGGTCCAGAGTCCATGGATTCTTTACTTATCAAGATTCTTTAAGATTAAGATCTTCTGTTTCTTATGTAGATTATACACTATGATCCACAGGAAGACTTGCAGGCTGTTAAGACATTTAGTATACTGCGATAGTGATAAATAGATCTCTCACAAATAGCTTTACCATTTGTAATTCAGATTTCTCCTAGAAGAATGATAGCACCTCTACCCATCTCACAGGGATGTCAGAAAATAAAAAGAAAAAATGCCTATGTTTGAAAGGGTTTTGTAAATTTCAAGCAGCCTACCAAGACAAGGAACTTTGATAACAATAATGATCATGATTCCCAGTTGTACCTGATGGTTTCTGGAAAATAGAATAGCTTATAAATTAACGAAAGATAAAACATTCTCTAGCTCAAACACAGTTATGTCAAGGCAAATATTTACTTCAAAACAATTAATTTTGGGAAAACACCAGAAGAAATAAGTAAATATTGATATTGATTTCTAGGAGCTTTCTAAAAATTCAGAAATTGGTTCTTTAGGAAACTGTGAAAATAAAAATAATTGAGTAGTTAATTTTTTTTT
>NW_011888785.1:18253212-18268298 GCF_000151845.1 Pteropus vampyrus | reverse complement strand
ACCCCAGCTAACACTTAGTTCTTTTTGGTCCCATAGGAAGGCCATAGAGTTATGCTTTTGCATAATATATTTTGAGGTTCATCCAAATCACATAAAAATCTGTTTTAAATATGACTAATAAATATGACTAATATATATTTGTTTTGTTTTTTTTTAGGCGAGGCAACCCTTGGTTGATCTCACAGATTGCAAGGACCTTGTCAGTTTACAATGCCTTATTTTTATTTTTTTTATTTTTTATGCCTACAGCACTTGGTTTTCCTAGGTGATCTCCCATCCAAGTACTAACCAGGCCCGACCCTGCTTAGCTTCCAAGATCAGACGAGATCGGGCTTGCTCAGGGTAACATGGCCATAAACCAAATAAACATATTTAAAACAGGAAAAAATCAGTTGTTTTTTTTTTATTTAAGAAGCTATACTAATTATTTATAAACATCCATTTGACTCCCTTCTTTTCTTCTGATACTATATTAAAAATCTCCCCACCAATCTCATATTGTTTAGTTATATTTACATGCTCTCATAAAGCTATCATTGTCCCCCTTCTTTTTATGATAACCCCACAACAGCTCACTCATCATTTAAAAACTGCTTGTATATGTTGTTTTTCTATTTTACCCTTATTCTGGCACATGAGTTGTTTAAAAGTAAGTAGTACTCAACATAGGTAGAAATTCTACATGTCAGAATTTTTTTTTAAATAGTTCTGTTTAATCCGTTAATCTTCAGTGGCATTGTAGATGGTGTTGATTAAATTACTAAATTAACCACTTGTAATGTCTTCATTAAATATAAATTTCATAATATTTGGTTGTTATCATTACTCTATGGGCATTTTTGTGGTGCTTTTTAAATGTAGTATACTTTTTAAACAGAATGTTTTCAAAGCACAAATATACCTGTTGTTTTAGTAGTCCTTTCAAGTATCCATGAGATAGCAACTCATCTCTACTCAACAGATGGGAAAACAAGCACAAGAAAATAATATGACTTCTTTGTATATTTGATTTACTTTGAATGACAGGACCAGAGCTCATCCAAACTCCTGGAGCCCAAGAAATGTCAAAGACTTGCAAAGGAATATCATTACATATCTTTGCCTATAGGGAGTCCAGGGCTCAATGAATTGAGTTCGGTGAGTTGTAGATCTCTTAAACATGCTAGACCTGAGATTTAAACACTTGAGTTGAAGATCAAAAAGCAAACTACTTCCTTTGTCAGGTCAAAGAACAGATTTGGATGACCTTTCTCTGGCAATTATTTTAGCACTTCAAGCGGTAAGTAGGCAAGGAAATGTGAAGCTAAATCCTGGATTAGGGGACAAGGAAAGTGGTTATAGAGCATTTGGACATCTGATGAGATTCGAGTTTTGCTAACTAGTTTAGACTGTGTTATTTATGGTGAGGATTCAATGTGACCATAAATGATTTATGAAGGATATAGTTTAGAAATATGTATATGCTTTCATTATCTCTGTGTATTTTAAACCTAATATAATTGGTCTTGTGCTGGAGGTCCAATTATTTCCTACTCTATTTCTAATTTTATTATAATTTAATTTTTTTTATTTTTCAATTAAAGTTAATCAATACTATGTCAGTTTCAGGTGTACAACATAGTGGTTAGACATTTATATAACTTACGAAGCAATCCCCTCAATAAATCTTGCATCTATCTGATACCGTATATAGTTATTACGTTATTATTGACTATGTTTCTTAAGCTGTAATTTCCATCTCTGTGACTATTTTGTAACTACTAATTTGTACTTCTTAATCCCTTCACCTTTTTCACCCAACCCCCAAAACCCCTCCCATCTGGCAACCATCAGTTTGTTCTCTTTATCTGCGAGGTTGTTTCTATTTTGTTTGTTCATTTATTTTGTTTTTTAGATTCACATGTAAGTAAAATCATATGGTATTTGTCTTTCTCTGACTTATTTCACTTAGCATAATACCCTCTAGGTCCATCCACGTTTTTGCATATGGTAAGGTTCTAGTCTTTTTTATGGCCAAGTAACAATCCATTGTATATGTGTACCAATTCTTTTTTGTCCATTCATCTTTTGATTGCAGCATTTAATCCATTTACATTTAAAGTCATTATAGATATGTATGCAGTTTTGTCATTTTATTAATTGTTTTCTGATTGTTTTTGTAGTTCTCTGTTCCTTGCTTATAATCTTGTCCTCTTCTATGTTGATAACTTTCTGTAGTGTTATGTTTGAATTCCTTTCTCTTTAGTTCTTGTATATCTCTTGTATTTGGTTTGTGGTTACCATGTGCTTCATATATACCAAGCTATAAATATAACTAATATATATTTTTGTTTTTAAAAAGAAAAATATAATTGCATATTCTGATGATAAACTAGGCAATAAAAAGCTAAAAATAAAAGAAAATTTTTTAAAAACCATTTTTATTTTATCTAAAAATATTTGTAATTGTCATTTTGATATAAAACCCTAAGGATTTTTTTCTACTGCATGCGATCACTCTTTCTTTAGAAAAACGAGATCATACTGTACATAATTTTTTATAACTTTTTGGCCCTTTAATAATTTTGTGGGCATTTTTGTAGACCTCATTAATATATAATAGTATTTGGAATTTTTATAGTATTCCATTGTAATGAACAATATAATTTTTAACCAATTACAATTTTGGGGCATTTAGGTTGTTTAATCTTTTTTCCTAGTATAAAAACTACTTTGATTAGCCTTATTAAACTAACATCTTTTCACATTAGACAATTATTTATTCAGTTTCAAACCCTAGGTGTTTAAATGTTAACTTAGTCAAAATTTAGCACATATAGTTTTGTACATGTTTCTAGATGTCCTTTAAGAAAATGTAGTTATTTTCTCTTCAACAAAAATGTATGAGAATGCCCTTTTGCCCATCCTCTTATCATTATGAAAGTGTTAACAAACATGTTTTTTTCTTTTCTAATCTGATGGATAAAAAGTGATGTCTCATTGTTTCAGTGTGCATTTATTTTAATAATGAGGTCAAACATTTTTTCACATATTTATTGGACATTACTTTTTCCTTGTAATATGCTAATTTCTCTTTTCCTCCCTTTTACATAAAATTTGTTCATATCTTTTGAATGGACATTAACATTTTGTAATTAGAGACAATTTCTCATTTATCTGTGGTTTCCACTCCAAATAACTAAATTGTTGTCCTTGCATTTGATGCATCATTAAAAAGTAAATAGCTTTTTTACTTTAAAAATAATGGAAGAGCCTGTGGAAGTGGGATCTGAGCCTTCCAAAGAGAGTCTGACCCACTGAAATGAGATATTCATAATTGTGTATTATCTGTGGCTCTTAAGGGTTTGGTCCTAGATGAGAGCAGTCATGCCTACATTTGCTTGAGGGTTTCTGAGTGTGGCATGAGCCCTCCTCGCAGCAGAATTCATTGTGGTGCTTGCTCTACAGATGATTACTGGTCCCTCTGCAGCCCTGTTACTTCCAGGGCAGTCTGAGAACCTACATTTAATCCCTAGGTGTTTCTTATACATGCTAAAGTTTGAGAACCCTAGATTTCACTAATACGTGAATATTAATCCCTGCATATATTTAAGACATAGTATCAAAAAAGACTATTTGAAGAGCATTTTTTTTTACCTTTTATACTTCCTCCTTTATACTAGGAACATTATAGAAAAAAGATCCTTCTACATATTTAATACTTTAAGAAGTTCAAGTAACTCAGTAAATTGGTATCTTTTTGTTAGATGAGAACTACATAGCATTATATTTCCTTTGATCAATATACTTCCATTATGTCCAGAGTTCAAATTTATGCTTAATTTTAGGAAATTCCACTGGTTTACATTTCTGATATAATTAGCTATCTCAGTCATGTAGATAAGTATATGACATTATGGCCTTTATACTGATTTTAGTGTTGTTATTGCATATTTGTCACTTATTAAAAACTACCACAAAACATTTGGGAAACAGGAAAGAAATGATAATAAATGTGTCATACTCAAGTAACCTAATGTATCAGAATCTTCTCAGAAACAGATCAGAAACAGATTTCTTTCTAGTTGGATTTGAGGCCTCAAAAACAGAGAATAATAATATGTGCTAGATTCTTATTTAAGTAATAGTTAATACTTTTTGTTTATTATATACCAAGAATGGCGCTAAGAGGTTTATATTTATTAAGCTCTCATTATTTGATAAGGTACAATACTAATACTTATTAGTATCTCCATTGGCAGATAAGGACATCAGGCAGATTGGTGGCAGAGCCAGAGTTTGAAGCTCTGTCAGTTATCTGGTTCCAGAGTATGTGTTCTTAACTACCAAACCATATAGCTACTTCATATCCTGAGGGATTATAAAATAAGTTCCAGTAGCATAGATAAAATCCACAAAGATAAAATATGTATTTGGCTTGGCACAGAGCAGGTGGAATGAGGCAGTGAGAAGACAGTTGGGTCTCTTTCTGTTTTCCCTTGACCTAGTTTAACTACAACTCCGTGACACTAATGTCACAATGAAAAAAAATGTATTTCAAGGCCTAGTAAAAAAAAGATGTTAAAAATTGTGATTCCAATGATGTCACTGGAAGAGATAGTCACCTATATTATTAATCTATGGAGCAGGCCTAAAACTTCAAAATATCTAAGATAAAATTAGGTGATGCCTGTAAAAAATATGTAGCCCACTGCTTGCACAAAGTAGCATTTATAAATGTTTGTCTTTTCCCTTAGGAAATAGGCTGTTTTATTATTAAAGAAACAAAAATGAAAAAAATTTTGTTATGCCAAATTTTCTGTATTTTAGGAACTGAGGAACTAAGTTTTATGAAATCTTTTTATGAGCCCAAGTTTAAAACTTAGATATAGCCTATAGTTTTAAAGAACTTTAAATCAACTACTTTTAATTGGACTCATTTCTACTTTTTATATAGAAACACAGAAGCACATTTCATAAATTTCCCCTTCTTTGGACTGTTATAAACTTAGTACATAAGTCAGAAGTGGTTTGGTTTTGGAATCATATCTACCCTTCTTGTAAAATAAAGGCAAGTTCATGTATTTGTGATGATATTATTAATTATACAATCAATCTGTGCCACCCTTCTATTTTCAGTAAAACTGATTTTATGTGGCACTTTTTAAAAAGAGGATTGGATGAAAAAGAAAAGCCCAATATCCTAGTCTGCTTTGTTCCAATTTAAACGATAATTAAAATATCTTCAAACAGTGGGAGATCTCTCAGTAAACATAAGTTTATATTTAGAACAATTTATTTGAAAACCAGAAAGGCTGCCCAAATGATGCAGATGTTAAATTATTTCAGTTTTAGACAATTGGTATTAGTGAGAAGTAGTAAAATATTTCCAGCAAGCATAGGCCATCATCACTACTAAGAACTAGACAAGATGAAAAGACTCAGTTATGTTGATTAAAGGCTTCATAGACTTCATAGACTTCATATCTGCCTAGCCATGTTAGAAGGCAGTAATCATAGAGAAGTGAGGAAGGAAGTGCTCAGCACAACACCAAAAGCTGCAAGGAGTAGTCATCTGAGGAAGGGAAAAAGATGTAAAATTTTAAAGAAAATGCCAGAGGAAATTGCTTGGTAGTAAAAGCTCCACTTATGCATGACTCTTAAGAAAGTTATCTTCTTAGGAAGTTGTGAGTTCTTCAAATGTCTTAAAAATGGACATGACTATGCATTCTATAGATCAAACTTAGTATTCTTTGACTTTAGAGAAATTGTTTTTACCTGCCACAGCTCTTCATTCTGAGGGGGACTCAGAATTTGTTTGAGTTTGGGTTAATAAAGGGAAACCAGAGAGATACTCAATTTGCTTTCTATTAAAACCTGATAACACAAAGGTTAAGCTATGACCTTCATCAAAACCTAATTGGGTAATTTTGTATGTGCAAATGAAATAGCATATATAAAATGCATAATATAGCACTATACAGGCAAGGCAATGCTATGCATGAGATTATCATGTGTAATCTCTATGTATTCATTGAGAACTTATTGAAATGAACTCAATACTGTGTTCTGCATGACAAAGATAAAGAAGTTCTAGTTTTCAAAATACTAGAAGGCTACTAGGGGAAAGAAAGTAACATACATGAAAAATTTTAAAAGCAATGCAATGCAATGTATAAGTACTACATTATGTAACAGAATTATGAGTTCAAAATAATGCAATGAAAACTGGAAAGATTTCTGGAAGGGATAACTTGAAATGGAGCTTGAAAAATGCATAAGATATGGAAATCAGATATTGAAAGGGAGGGAATTTCAAGGAAGAGAACTAGCAGCCCACAGGTTCAAGGAAAAGAATGGCAACACAATTGGACTCGAGAACCAGTGTAGCATAGTGACTACAACACAGGCTCTGGAGGCAGATTTACCTGGATCTGAGTCCCAGCCCCACAGCTTATTGGTCTAACTTTAATTATATAATCAATCTATGTCACACTTCTATTGTCAGTAAAATGGAGATAACTATCATATCCATTGTAAGGGGATATTTTGAGAATTAATGAGTTAACATAGGTAAAGCATTTACACTAAGACTCAGTACCTAAAAAAATTCAATAAATATTAGCTATTATTACTGTTTTTATTGTTGTGCAGTGGTAGATGTGGTTTTCATGGCTAGAACCAAGCTGAATTATATAACAGCGACTACCATTTGTTACAGACTAATAGTCACCGCTCAATATTTTGTCTACATTTTCTCTTTTATGTCTAACAGTGACCCCATAGAGATCCCAGAGAGGGAAGTATTATTTCTCTCATTTCACAGATGAGGGAGCTGAGACTTACAGAAGCAATTTTCTCAAGAATCCATAGCTAGTAAAGAACAATCAAAGAAGTTATACAGTCAGGTCTTTTGGCCTTCAGCCTAGTGTTTTTAACTGCTGCATTAAATGCTCAATTAAATCTTAGAGGGTTTTGAGATTTAGACTGGGGGATTGTATCTCAGACATAAGTTTACTGGATGGGTTTAGTAGAAGAGAGTACAGATTCAGTAAAACTAGCCAGTTGGCAGTTATAATGCGCCAGGTAAGATGAGGTAGAGAACTTTTAGGAAGGTAGCAATGAGACCTGAGAAAGCAGAACCAGTGCTCTAGATTCATTCAGCAAACAAATAAGTAAATAAGCAAACAAACAAATAAATAAATGGACAAGATTTTATTCTGGATCTTGAAAGTGAGAGATAGTAAACATAAGTCTTGCTTATGGAGACCAAACGACTAGGAGAATATTAGCTTCTGGAGGAGCTGACATGGAGTGAGGGTCCGAAAGGAATCATGGTTCCTTTCTCATAAGGCTGGCCTAAGAAAGTCTGCCATTTGCCTCAGTATTTTTTACAGTGCCAGCTGGGCCCATTTTTTGTCACCTTCATGAGGCTGGAAATTAGCTTTCTTGTTACCCTATATTGCATTTTATTTGCTCCTTGGGAGCTCTGCTCACATCTTCTGAGCTCCTTGCTGTACAGAAGTCACTTAAGGAAGGACAAAGTTGTCCTGGAAGACGATAGTTGCTCCTGATGTAGTTAACAGTTTTCTGTTTTGTAGTTTCAAACCCTTTAAATGCAAGTAGTAGAAATAAATACCATGGCTAATGTGCTTCAGCAATATAAAAGTGTTCCGCAAGGAAAATGCTGCTAACAGTAAACAGTTTATAGAAAGCACAGATAAATCATAATGGAGTGGTAATTTGAGTTTATATTGTAGCTCTCCTTGGGGAACTCCAAATGCTCTAAAGACGCTTTCTCATTACTGTCTTTAGTACCTCTGAGAAATATGCAAAATGCATCATTTTCTTCCACTTTTGCATAAGGACCTAAGTTACAGAGAATTTATGTGACTTGTCAGTACATAGAAGCGTTGAAGTAGATTGTTCATTTTCATGGGAAAGATTGTTTCAGTGAATGGGCTGATTGTCTAATGAAATTAGTTACTCAATTTAAGGAAAACAACAACTAATATCTCCAACAAAATCAAATAAGCAAACAAAAATACCCCTTTATCTCACTTCAAAACATATAGTGGCAGCACTTTGCAGATATCTCTGAACTTAATAAGTGCAGTTAGGAACATGATATAGCCTCCTGACTTTTTCCATTAGAGTAACTCACCATATAGCTTTTTGAAAGTTATTGGCAGAAAAGATGACACTTTAAAGAGAAAATACAGGAAACCTGAGACTTCTAGACAATTGTGTAAACTAGTAGAAATGGCCACCACTTATCTCAGGCCAACCCTACCCAATGACAAATCGACATCCTCAACAGAGTATGATCTTTGCACCTAGAAATAATAAATGAAGAGTAATAGATCACTTCCTTAGGGTTTCTAGGAAAATTACAGTAGAGCCCACTAGCTCTTTTAGGCGTGCTGTACAATAGAGCACCTATCACTTACTGCACAGCCAAAAAATCTGCCCTAACTACTTCTCTATGTACCTTTCCCACAACCCTTCTCATCTCCATGTCTGTCTTGCCACAGATGTATAGCTTCAGGAATCACTCAATTTGTAGCATAGATCTGGAAGATTTGAATGCTTGTCTTCTTTGGTGATCTTTTGGAGAAATTTCTGTGTAGGGCAATTTCACTCAGTATGCTTGATCTTTACTCCCAGATGCGATATCCAATATTTTTATTGGTCTTAATTGCATGTATTGCTAAACATCTTATTCTTCTGTTAACCCTTCTGTTCAAAGGGAAAATACTTGTAAACTACTGTGTATGGCCTTCTTTATAGATGCAGAGCTCTGGGCAATAATTAAGATGTATAATTTTTAAACAGTTTTATCACATTGACCTTATTTCTTTACATATATATTTCAGTGGTGGGGAACAAGGTATTTAGATTGTAAACCCTACATTAATGGTCTGTTAAATCATTTAATGTGAACCTTTGTTCTCAGCTATAAAGTGATTAAAAAACACTGATTGTATTTGGTAATTAATGAACTGTTCTAAAATAAATGAGAATCAAATTTAAAAAATTCATTACAATTCTTTTTCATGCTTAACCACCAAAGAAATCCATAAATGTTAATCCCCAATGTAATCTTTCTAATTTAAAAAACCTGAGAAAATTGGGCATTCTCTAGTGCATATTTATGTAAGGTGTGGAGCCATATATAACCAAGGAAACAACTAAAGTATTTGCTGATCTTGGATATTGTTCAGATTGCTGAAAGTTGTCTGTGCAACTGTCTTTTCTCTAGTTGAGCATCCAGTTAGTCTGTTCCTTTTCTCCTCTTCAGCATCTCTTGATCATCACATTTCCTTTTGTCCGTATCAGGGTTTAATTTATTTACCACATTTTAATTTTAAAATCTTATAATGCAATAACATTTGCTTTAGCTCATGTAGATTATTTCCTATCAGGATTCATATCACAAAGGTTTTCGTTAGGTTGTAAATTCTTTAACTACACAAACCATTAGATATATAGGTAGTCTAACATTTTTCTTGTTCTTTACATGAAACGTGTACCCTACCCAATGAGAAAAGCTTCTTAGCTTATTGTCATTTTACTCTCACTATCAAATTTGATTTTAATATATTTGTAATATATTTTAGATATGAAAAATGTATGGCATATTTCTTATATACTTTTGACATCATTCCAAATATTCTTGTCTGACAAGAAGCACGAATGGGCTTCTCTTCAGCTTAGATGTTTTTACCACAGAGAGAAGACAAAATCAGTGATTTTAATGTGTTCTGAATGCATTTGACACTGGTATAAATTACCAGAATATGAAGCTCTCATTTGTCTCAACATCCTTTATTGATAGATCATATCAATAAAGAGAAAATGTAGAACTATTGAGTGTATTAAGTTTTAGAATTATTTTTAAACCTTGAAAAGCATACTGACATCATGTCTTGAATTAATAACAATATAAACAACATATTTTATGTAGAACATGATTTTTTAACATAACCACAAAGATTTCAAATACTCTTAATTTTTTTTCCACTGAAGAGGAAATAAGCCCAGACATTTTCATATCTCTTTTAGGTGAAGGTTCCTTGTACAATTTGTGTGTCCTAGTTAATATCCCATTAAAGAATGCATACCACTTTTTTTTTTATCAAGTAGAAATGTCATTTTTTTCTTTTTCCTTTTTTTTTTTGGTCCCTTTTTTTTACTGTGGTAAAATAAAAATTTACAACAAAAAATTTACCATTTTAACTTTTTTTTTAAGCTTGTACGTAATTTTTTGATCTTTCCTGTGCCTGTTATACATTCCTAACTTATTCTTTTTGATTTTATTGTGAACGCTTAAATTAATTCTGGTATAAAAATCTTACTATGTAGATATATTCTCTCCAATGACATTAGACAGATGTATTCTATTTTACTCATCCTTTTTGCTGAAGAGTATCTAGTCATAATTACTACTGGTGAATGAAAAAATGTAGATATCTCTCTAAACTCTTGGTAGGGTTTGTGACATTTCCACAATTATCCTATAGCAGGGGAAATATATTTGAATTAGCTTAGAGAAACACACACACACACACACACACACACACACACACACACACATGCACACACACAATGCTTTGATTCAGAAATCTCACATGAACTTAACTCCTTTATATTTTCTTTTATTTTCCATGAATCATAATAAATTCATGCCATTCTTATTTTGAGAAAAAGACAAATGTTATCCAAATCATGGGAAGCTTTAGATCTAAACTAATATGCTGTTTGCTTTTAAAGTGATGAATAGATCAAAATCAATATCTAGTAGAAGATGAACTATTTCTATTCTCTATTAAAGAAATCTCAACCTTCACTTTAATTCTTCAAGTGACTCTGAAGTCTAAAATGACATAACAGTTTAAAAAAATCAAATCAAATTTTACACGAATATATACTTAATATTTCAAAAAATATCACTGATGACCAATGTTATAGATAACCACAAAAAGGAAAGGAAGCAATTTTTCATATGAAATAAATAAACATATTTCAGGATTAAAGAGTGAAACCATAGTTATTTCTTAAGATAATCTTTTGAACAATAAGAGGTTTGACCACAAATAAAAATGTGATCATTGTGACCAAGTAGTGTGATAATTTGAACATCAAGTTTATGGTTGCTTAATGACTTGACTAATACATTAACATATGTTAAATATTAATTTTGCATATCCAGTATGTTTGGTACTGTATTAGGTAGGAGCAGACACAACCAATTCTTTGGTTTTCTAATGTAGTATTATTCAGTCTTTTAAACCATCAGATTTGATTTAAGGAGTAGTTCATAATTTACAAACTAATTGTAATCTTAAAATCATAGATTATAATTTAATATATTATTCATTCATTCCACAAACATATATTTATGGGCCAGACCCTGTGTTCTTTGTCAGTGAAGAAAGATAAAGAATACAATGTGTTTCCTTCCCTAAGTTGCTCAGAGACATTCATTATAATTGATTCCAGATCAGTGCACTAATCCAGAGGATAAAATCCTCTTTATTCATTTTCAGATAGTCTATAAAGCTTAGGTCAGAGAATTAAAAAAAAATTAAATATGTTCCTTTACTTGTACATTTAAAGTCACAAAAAACAAATTTTTTTTCCATTTACTTCCTGAATTCTGTGCTACATTAGCCACTTTCAAAAAGGTTTTGGCATGATACCAAAAAGAACTGGGACCTTCAGCACGCTCTGAATCAGTCTCCAAATAAAGAGATCATTGAGCTTCCAGATGATGTTTAAACTCATTATCTTCCAACAGGGAAGCATTAAACCATCATTCTCTAGAAACATTACCATGGAACATCTGTAAACGTCAGTACGTGTTTAGATATATTTATGGGATCCACTTTTTCACTTTTTTTTTTTTGTAAATACAAACATACTTAACAGATGAAGGAAATCAATGAACATTTATTGGTAATGAGACACAAGAAAGATCTTATAGCTTAAACTCATTTTGTAGGATGTCATAATGTACCCATGAAACTACAGAATTGCTTATAAATAAACATATTAGGATGTGACATTAATCTAAATGTGGAGATAATAAACATGGCATTAGAAATTGCTAATCAAGAATTTGTAAAAGTGGTTATATATTAAAATTATGAGTCATGTAAATTGCAATAATAAAATCCAACAATGGGTGTAATTGATAAGCTGGAGGTAGTTTCACCATAGATGTCCTGCAGACTTATGGAAATAAAATTAAGCCATTTAGACATTAACAGCCAATTTTTCTTCGTAACATTTTCTATATAACAGGGAATCCTTAATATAGTACACCTTAAAATATTTCAAGAGTAATTCCTGTACATTTTTGAAACTAAGAAAATCAGGATAGTGTAATTGGGACAGACATGTATTCTGTGGCTTAGTTGAACCAGAATAAAATGAACTCTGTAAATTAAATTAAAATTGTTAATAATAAATAGTATAATTAAAGTGCTTATAGATGAGTATGTAAAAAATAAAATGATACATGACAACAAAGTGGTTTTACAAGCATGAAAATAAAATGATACATGACAACAAAGTGGTTTTACAAGCATGAAAAAAATCAGTCCTATTATAGGCATGCCATATGCATGTTTCCAATCACTAATTAAGTATATGAATCTCTAACCTAGATAGTAAAGAGCAAAGACCAAGTTCCTCTTGGTTTTGTCAATGAAATGATGATAATTATCTCATTCTTATCTTGCACCTGTGTTTGTTTTCCTACTAGCAAGTACTAGCAGATAATACAAAAAGTGAACTAATATTAAGAGGAATCATGTCCAAATTATTGTCATGTTGATTTTAATAGACTTATTTAAAAGAAATTTTGAATCAGTAACTAGCAACTGATTTTATCTACATATAACAAGAGAAAATATAGAGCATAGAGGGTATACTCAGTAGTCAGGCTGACATAGATTCATTTTCCAACTCTGCTCCCTTTGATTCTCGTAATCTCAAAGAAGTCACTTAACCTGTGTAAATTTTAATTATCCCTCTTAACAATTGGGATGTAATATCTATATCTTAGGATTGTTATAAATGGTTATTTCTTATAAAATGCTTAGCAGAGTCCTCATACATAATACTTTTCTAACAAATGTTAGCTATTATTACAGATTGTTATTCAATCATATTAGTTGTTAGTAAAAGTGTTCTTAGCATGTATGGTATAACTTAGCATGTGTGGTTTGCAAATACTTCTGTCATACAAATAAAAAATAAGAGTATATGAGCAAGAAAGAGAAGAGGAATAGGTAATGGTTTTCGTTCTGGAAAATTCCATATTTTATTTGTATTTTACTTTTAATTTTCTCTGCTATAAACACACAAAAAATGTGGATTATATTACTGAACCAAAATAATACTATTTTATAATATTAGTAGTCTACTGAATAAAATAAAAACTCATTTGAAAATTAAACCAATATTTTCTCTAAAGAAATTAAAAGCACCTTATTTACCCAAGAAAATTCTACTGTTGAAATGCAAACTCTTAAAGAAGTTTGTGAATAGAATTTCTAATAATCATATATCATGGGCCATCATATCATAAAATACCTAGCAGAATCTAATAAATTATGTTGTATTGACTACATCTGTTGAATAGTCTTGTATGTGAATTCTCTTCAGTCTTTTCTATTCTCTGATAATTATCCTTGTTTTAAAAAACCCCAATTCATATTCCATTTCTCTCTGTTACTGCCTTAAAGAAAGAACAAGCTAGCCATAAACAATCAAGTCGACAGATGCCTATGAGAATTATGTTCCTCTTTCTGAGTCACTCCTAGGGCTTCTTTGGAAACTGAGTTTCTGCCCTGGAGACTTTGGCTGATTTTCTGCCTCTGGCTTCTTATCCTGTCACTCAAGGGAAGAAGGCATCAGAAGGTTACCACTGAGCTGAAATTGAAGTCAGATCCACTGACCCTACTGAATGAACCTTTCATTTTGTTTTCTGGGATAGATCACATCTTATTTGTCCATTGTAAATTTTTAGAGTCTGTTCACTGAATTCCCATTCAGTATTTCAAATCAATTTCCCAAGGATTTCCTAGGAAAACAAGCCCAAAAGAACAGAATTTGAGCTGCCAGTCATGAACTTACATGTCTTATCTTTGCAAGTGGAATCTATCCTAAATAAAGGTAAAAATAACTTAAGCAAGAATTTCAATTTTAAAAATATTATATTAAGTCACAAATCTGTTAATCCATTAAAATTAATTATATTTACCCTATGTTAGCTAGGTTTGGTAATAAATTAAAAGTAATGATGGAATTATTATTTTACTTCTTTGTAAATAATTAATATATAGTGAATAAATATACACAGGCAGTAGTTTTTGTCTTCTCAATTATTGCAAAAACGACAAGGCACTTTTCAAATCTTATTGCCAAAAGAGTCATTATCTAAAACTTGAGATGAGTTTTATTACCTAACATATAGTGAAAAAAATTCTCAATTCTATTTTCATTGTTAAGTACTTAATCTCAGAAATTTTACTCTTCCAAAAATTCATGCAGTCCCGGCACAAGGAAGCAAATAGCAGATCTCCATTTTGAAGCACCAAATTGGCAGGCACAAGGGACTTGTACGGAGGTTTTCACAATTATATGAAGTCAGTACTGATATTCATCTGGTTAAGTACCACTACCACACATCCATTGTTGACAGTATCCTTTAAGATTAAACTTGTTTCTATTCTGAATGTTATGTATTTCCATCATAATAATCGTAAAATATTTCGAATACTGTAGATTGCCATTCCTGTGAAAAACCTGACTCTATGGTCGTGTGATGGGGCCCAGGAAGCTACAAATGTATTTGCACACACATTCATTCTCACTGAGTCAACACACTTGGAAAGAGAAACATGTCCTGTTTGAAGAAATATAGGGCTGAGAACCAACCGGCCTGGCCCTCGGGTTTTTGTTTGTTTGTTTGTTTGTTTGCGTTAGGTATGTCACTTAACCTTTTTTTTTGCCCCTAGGTATGTCACTTAACCCTCTCTGCAACTCACTTTATCTGCAAAGTGTAAGGGTTTTAAGAGTATTTAAAAAATTTAAGA
>NW_011888785.1:18243146-18253162 GCF_000151845.1 Pteropus vampyrus | reverse complement strand
CTGATATTCATCTGGTTAAGTACCACTACCACACATCCATTGTTGACAGTATCCTTTAAGATTAAACTTGTTTCTATTCTGAATGTTATGTATTTCCATCATAATAATCGTAAAATATTTCGAATACTGTAGATTGCCATTCCTGTGAAAAACCTGACTCTATGGTCGTGTGATGGGGCCAAGGAAGCTACAAATGTATTTGCACACACATTCATTCTCACTGAGTCAACACACTTGGAAAGAGAAACATGTCCTGTTTGAAGAAATATAGGGCTGAGAACCAACCGGCCTGGCCCTCGGGTTTTTGTTTGTTTGTTTGTTTGTTTGCGTTAGGTATGTCACTTAACCTTTTTTTTTGCCCCTAGGTATGTCACTTAACCCTCTCTGCAACTCACTTTATCTGCAAAGTGTAAGGGTTTTAAGAGTATTTAAAAAATTTAAGAGTTATAGAGATCATAGATCTCTCTAATATCTCTTTCATTTCTAAAGTTACATTTGTATTTGGGGTCATTGCTAAGAAAGAGTCAATAGATGGAATTGGGAAATTAAGTGCTTCCCACAACAGACAAAATGGGAAAGTTTGAAAAGATTTAAACTACAGAGAGATGTTCTGGAGGAAGAAAGAAGAAGAGCCTGAATCAGGCCTTCTGAGGGCCCATTGTGGGCTCTTTGGATGGTATAGGAATATTGCAAAGCCTTTAAATATTATTCCATGAGTCTCTACTTATGAAATTACTGCACAACTTAAGCACTTGAAAAATTAGGCTCCGCGCTTAAGGTGTGTTAGTCTCAATAAGGAAGGACTGGTGATATAAAATTCAATTGAAATTAGTACGTCAGAACTAATATAACTGCTACACTAGTGTATACTGGAAGAGACATTTTAGAGAGAAAAAAAAGTTTAAACGAAAGAAATCTGGAAATCAAAATATTAGATTATAACACAAATCATGTTTATTTTGATACAATTTTCAAAGTTAATCTTAAAGCAGAAGACCAACTAAATCTATCTCTTTGCAGCCACCACAAAATCTGAAATGTGCAGTACTATATTTGATGTTCTGGTAACAATTTAGAGAAAATAAAATGTGGTATTTCTGGACCCTTGTAACCTAATTATTAGGAAAGAAGGAATGGAAATTTTATTATGTTTATTCTATCAGAAATGTCTTCATCTAATTTATCATTTTATTAATTTATTTAATAATCTAATCTATCGGTACCGTCATCCATTTCCATATAATTATAAGACACATACTATGATCTAGAAATACAGTGGTAAATATTATAAGCACCTGCGGCCTCTCTTCTCCAAGAACGATTTAATTACCAATGTGGAGCTAAACCCACAGAAAATTACTTGTTTCATTGAGAAGAGAGACCACAGGTGTTTTTCATGATTGCTACTGTTAAGTTTCATCATTCATAATGTACTTCTGGCTATAAGGCGGTAAATAAATTTACTGTGAAGTGTGAAACTGTTAAGTATTCAGGAAAACAGACCAAAATGTGGTAGAGAACGAGCATCTAAGTTAACCTCTTCAGACCTTGTGCAAAAAGCAATTTTTCTCAAAGTAAGTGGCACAGTCCCAAGAGCCCTGTCTAAAGGATCTTTGATTAGAGCTATAAATCCAGAGCACTGGTTTGCAGGGGAGAGGAAGGTGCAGGGGAATCTACACTCGTGGGCCATCTCTGCTGTGGAAGATCTACCCTCAGGGAGGACACTGTGTAAGGATCGAACCACAGGACACAGATGTGGTTTTGCTTGTTTGTTTATTCACTTGCTTTAGTCACTTATGGGTTTCAAATATTATTGAATAATTTTTTTGCATCAATTTTGATAATCCTGTGTTGTGTTCTCTCTTTTTTTTAACTGTTAATATATTAATTATACTAGTAGAAGTATCAATGTTAAGCTACGCTGGCATTCCTGGGATTAACCAAGTTGGACACTATAATTATATGGATTTATAGGATTTGGCTTACTGTATTTTGTTTAGATTTCAGTAAGATAGGAAGCAAATTTATCTTTTATAGCAAGGAATCAACTAATGCTATCCCGAGCTATAGCACATTTTTATTTAAACTGCCAATTTGCTTTTCAAAAAAATTGTTCATACTTTAGAGAGATATTTTAGAAACTCATGGGTCTTATTAAGGAATCATGTCTGAAGATGAGCAATTTCTTCACTTTCAGTATAATTTCTTTTCTTTTGCTACCTTCAAATAAAATTAAAACCTTTTATTAAAAATTGTGTGTAAATATGATCCTATATTTTAATCTATTAATAATGCCATCCATACACATGCAGAAATAGGTGTCTAAAAGAATATCTATTCATTTTAGATGATGGTTATTTCTCAGTTTTAGGTGATTTAAAATGTTATCTTTTCAATATTTTCTATTGCACGTATCCTGAGTTTATGCTGCCTAAGGGTCAGCTGCTAAGTACCTGTAAGGTACAAGGCTGGTGTCTATTCCAGATAATGGCCATGTGTTCTGAATGGTCTTTGTTCTTGTCCCTTAGTCTTTAGGAATTTTGGAATCCTTCATGGGTACATGAACAGGTTTTAACAATAAAACCTAAAATGCCATCTCTTTTTAAATGAAGAGTATAAACTATTTTCATATTATTAGATAACCACCATTCTACCTTATTATGATTTTGGAGAAATCCATCTATCTGTCTGTATTTTTTATGCCACATATAAATGATAGCATGCAATATTTGCCTTTCTGTATCTGGCTTATTTCACTTAGTATAATATCCTCCAAGTTCAATGGTGGTTACCAGAGGCTGGAATATGGCATAAAAGGGGAGATTTAAAAAAACAAAGTAGAATGGTGGTTGCCAGGAGCTGGGGGGAAGAGGTCATGGGAGTCACTATTTAATGGATACAAAGTTTCATTTTACAAGATGAAAAAGAGTTCTGGAAATGGATGGTGGTTGATGGTCGTACTTAGTACCAGTGAACTGTACATTTAAAAATGATTAAGATAGTAAGTTTTATGTTATGTGTATTTTATCATAATAAAAAAAAGATGTGATGACAAAAAAATACATTAGAAACTAAGACTCAAAAGCACACTATTTTGTAAATATATCTTGTTTCACCGTTAGCATGAAAATAACGTGCTCTAAAAGTCCATTTATCATTTGGTTGTTTGAAACCTGGGAAGGACTCCAACCAGATGACCCAGCTCAAAGGCTCTAGTAGGTTGAGGAGTTGGGGAGGGGTGAGGAATAGTTAGTGAGGAAAGGAAACTGGACTTCCAGAAATTTTGAAATCAACGAGTCCCAAAACAGAAAGAGGGAGGATTATTCGGCTTTTGGTTTGATGTCTCTGACTGGCTGGTCTTTTGCTTCACACTGGATAAATCGAAGACATCCATCGATTATCCAACCAGAAAGAAAAGAGTCCTTCATTTGCAGAATAACCTCTGTTCAAATAGCCACTAATTTTGTAAATGCCACAACTTTATATTCCTAAAAAACCAACCTACTATCTTCGCTGAATATCTCATCATCTTTCATTTGGATAATTGCAATAGACTCCTATCTGATCTTCCGGCTTCCAGCCTCATATCCTTAGATGTGTCTTCCATTCTTCTGTCAGTGAGGCTTCTAAAATGTAAACCTGATTGTTTTGTTCTCTGCCATTTGTTTTTCTTTCTTTCTATGGAATCAAGTCTGTATCACAGCATGTGAGGCCCTTCATTATCTGACTTTATTTATCTCATCAGCCTTTCTCTCACTGTGCTCTACCTTGCACTTGTTACTTCAATCACCCCGAACCCCTTGCATTTTTCTAAACATAACAGTCATGGATCTTTTAATATGAACTTTTTTTTTTTTTTTTGCCCAACAGTTTCTTTAAATGTTGCCTTTTCCAAAAAGTTTCCTGACCTCTTTCTCAGGAGGAATTTATTTTCCTGGCATGTGTTCTTTACTTTACTTTAGCAGTACTTCCTTTACAGCATTTATGTTGTTATTTCACTTGTTTGTTCACTTGCCCGAACCCCTCTCCTAGGTTAGAGTCCCCTTGCAGACAAGAATCGTGTTTCTTGTTTTTGTGATCCCCTATTTGCCTGGTGTCAAAGGTGCCTAAAATATAATTTATAATTAGTGAATAAACATACAGAGAATAAATGAGAAATGGCATTTGTTTGGCAGACATTATCCAATTGTATAAAATTGCAATATTACAATACTCTCTGATAATCCACTTCACAGCTATAAAACAAGAGTAATCACACAGACTTCTGAATACTGCTGTGAGTAAAATGAGATAAGGTATGTGAAAATGCCAGAAACACAGTAGGTATTCAAAAAAGCATTGACTGTTTTTCTTTATATCTGCGTCCTTGTAGAATCCTACCTCCTCTGGACAGATGATGATGATGATGATGATGATGATGATGATGATGATGATTGTTGTTGTCATTGTTAATATCTTTAATTAAATGGCTGCTTTTGCACCACTTCTCTTAGACAGACAATATAAAAATATATTCCTTTTTGAAATTATCTCTAAGTTTGGAAAAAGGTGTAAAAGGTGGTACCTACATACATAATAAGTGAAGTTCTATACTTGTCAAAGATCAAATAAGCTCAAGTGGTTCTGTCTTATTTTTCTTCTCCAAAGATGGCAATTACCAGGCATTTAGTTACTGCACTGAGAAGGATTCAGAACCTGGTAACCAGTGAATAAAGAGGCAGGAGGGAAAAACAGTTGTTTAATTTATCCTTCTTCCTTTTCCCTTTGTCTCTCACACACCTGGCAGTCTAATAACCATCATGTACTCGAGACTACACAGATGTAGGAGAAGAGGCAAGGACAAAACTCATGCAGGACAGGCTCTTTGCTAGTGATGCTGTTTATATTTAAGCCAAGGACACACAAAAAATATGATTTGCTGAAAACATGTATCCAGGGTAGCTCACTGTAAATATGGATTATACTTACGTTGGACATAGTAAAGTTAAAAATTTGTTCTTTCCAATGATTTTAAATGAAAATCATATTATCTCAAATACAAATTAATTAACACATCCTATTTAATAAAAAGGACATATCAAGATCTCCTAAGCTAATTAACGATTCATCTTTGTCAACTCTCACTTTTCATCCACAATTAGTGAGAAAGCTTTTGATTGTTGTAGCTGTCGTTTTTCTTTTTATAAGCTATAAAACATGTTTTAAAACCTCCTTTGATGAACATATTGTCACCTACTAAGATGTAATTGGATGTTGATTTTTTTCAACAAAATGATAAAGAATAAAGTCTTTTGATAATAGTATTCTTTGATGTTATAAAAGTTATCAGACTTCCAATCTGGTGACTGCAATTTTGAAAAGGATTCATTAATCACAATGGAGTAATTATCTTTGGCATTCATCTTTTTCTGAGTTGTAAAGAGCCAATCTCAAAATGAATGTTATTCTAGAGTTAAAGGAAATAGAATATCTATGATGTTAGGTGAAGAAGATTTTTAAGTACAAAAAGTTGTTCTTGAAAGGTACTGTGTAGTAAAATAAGTACAGCCTAATAATCACGCCGTGACCTCCAAATTTTAATCCTGTATCTACTATTGAATTGACATTGACTGTTCAGTGTGAACAAGTCACAGGACACTGCACAATAGATTTTGTGTGGATGAACATCAGGATTTCCTAGATATAACCATACTGTGCTTCACTTAACACCCCCGGTGGGCCTTACATTGAAAGTAAATTTATAAACTAAGTCAATGAGAGACACATAAGTCCAAATGTTTCTCTTATATCTGGTTCCAATATTTTTCCATCTTCTCTTTTGTTTGTGCACACTTATATAGAGAAGGTGAAAGACAGGTCAGCTGTGAACTTGACTCTGAACCAGAAAAACAGGTTTGATTTGAAGAATTTCTTTAAAAAAAAAAAAAAGCTGAGAGTAAGTAATTGAAACTGAAGTGGAAAATATACTGAAAGATGATACTGTGAATTGGATGAACTTGCCAAATATACTTGGCTTAATGACTAACAGCATAAAATACAATACTCTATTATTTCAGCATTTTGAAATATATGTGTTAATTTCAGAAAGCTTCATAGAGATGTTCTTCTTGTGACATTAAGCCTAAATTAATTCTAATCCTATCTTGGGACTTCACAAAGGGATGTATCTCAACAAACTCACGGCTTGATTCTGATTCGAGTCACTGTTATGGATCCAGCCTCAAACTTTTTTGAGCTCCAGACTCTGTTTCAAACATCTACTGAATGTTCTACACAGTTCTTCAATTCAAAATATTTGTCACCGAATTTCTCATCTCCCTAAAGCAAATTATCATACAATATTCTTTTTAAATTATTGGTATTGTTCTCCATGTTACCACCTCAGCTAAAAATCTCATAGTCACCTTTTAAACCTGTATTCCCAGCTTCAAGGATGGAGCCTTGCCAAAAAAGACCATTCATGAGTGTTGGCCAAATAAAAGATAAAGTCCATTGACCATTCAGTCTTCCGTTGACACCTATAAGATCACTCTGTCCTAATCTGCAACTTAAATCTGGAGATAGCTTGGGCTAATGCATACTGAAACCTGAAGTGGATGAGCAGTTGTAAATCTCACAGACTAAAGATCTTTGTTGTGCCAAAGAACCCATGTTACAGAGAGAATTTAATAACGACTTTGAGATGGATAGAGCTGGATTCATACCTGGCTTTGCAATTTTCTAGTTCTGTGATCTTGGACATGGTACCTCATCAGCCTGAGTCCCAGTTTTTTCACACGTAAAATGGTTATAATATTACATGTCATAGAGAGTTGGGAGAATTAAAGGAGATGGTGAAGGGAAAGCACAAGCAGAGAGGCATGTATGAGATGGTGTCTCCTATTATTACAAACCCTTAGTGATCCTCACTAACTTTATGAGTCATCAACTGATATTTCATAAATGAGTACCTTCTTACATCTAGTACTTAACTCATGAAATCTTCAACCATGAGCATTGAATTATTCTCACTGACTTGAAATAAAGTACTTAAATATTACTACTGAATAATCCTTTAAGAGGAAAACATTCAGGGTAGAATAAAAACTCCCCATTTATCGTTTACAATCCTGAATCAGTTTAGGGAAGGTTTAAGAATGAGACCCAATTAAAGAAATATAAAATATTTGGAAAGTTCTTTAGATAGCCATCCTTCCTACAGAGCTGTTGGAACACTTTCTGAATACTCAAAGTAAAGTCTAAATTAAGCTAATATCTAATGTAAAGATATAGTTACCTGGTTGAGTGATGATGTAAGAGCATTTTGTAGCCGAATGATTCTGTGGCATTCATATCTGCTTATCACTTGCTTTTCATCTTGATACCTTTGAGCAATGGTAATTCCAGGGAAGACAGTATCCTTTAGGATACATCCCATTATTAAGCACATTTCTGAAAGAATTCTTAATTAATAATTATTCTAGTTTAATTTGGCTTAGAAAATCTATAATTTGGCAACTGTACTTTGAGACATTGCTTCATGCGATATCTATGTTTATACTTTGTATGTGTGCATATGTGCAATAAATCAGGCTCAGTGGTGTCTTCCCTGTCACATTCCATCATGTCACACTAATAAAATTTGTCATGCTCTGGGATGTGGTGATGAATAACCATATGTGGTGACATCTTGGTGAAAGCTTAATAATTATACTCTGCAGTGATTTCAAAACCTATGTGTTCTTCTAGGTGTTGAAGTAACCCTTACAAAATAAAATTTTCCAGCCATGAAAATATTAGTTTAGGACTTTAGTACCAAAATCACTGAAAGAAATTTATATTTATCAGTAACTATTAAAGAACACAAGGTTGTAAAATGGAACATACCTATTATTGTAAAAAAGATGTATCATATTTTATATGAAGGAGCAAACCAGAGCTCTGAGACACTGATCAGAAATAATAAAGACATATATCAGAGATTAAAATAACTTAATCTATATGGGTTTTTGTTCATTTTTTGTTTTGGTGGGCTTTTTGATTATTTTTGTCTCCCGAAATAGTCATTATTCATATAGCTATTAAACTGGCTACTGAATGGAATGCTGTCTTTATACCAAGCATATTATAGCATCTTTGCTGCCATCACGTATCATTATTCCTATTTGCTAGTTGTAGAAACTGAGGCAGATAAAGTGGAATGAATAGGCCAAAAGCCACATAGCTAATAAGTGTTAGACTAAAACCAGAATTTGAATATTTTGTGCTATTTACAAACACTGCAATTTTCTGGTCCTGTTACTTACTTGTGCCCCTTAGATAAAGCTGATCATCCTGCCAGGACACCATATCCTGTGACACTTGAATCCTCTTTCCTGGAGAGATTGCCTCATGGTTAGGCTTCTATTCACCAGCATGGAAAGGACTGGTGACTTCTGCCTGAGAGCTGAGGACTGACTCCACAGCTTGCAGACAGACCTTTGTAGCCTGTGAAAGCATATTGTGCAATTCTGCTCTGATTAGTAGCACAGCATGGCTTCTGAAATCAAGCAGTTTCTAAAACCCAGCAGGATTCATCTAGAGAAAGCCCTGTCAACACTCTTTTTGAATCTATACATACTAAATTCGGTGCTAAATTTTGAAACTGAAGCCCAAAGAACATTCCCTAGGTGACAGTAATTCAACACTGTATACTTTTATTTTAAAAACAATTCTCCTATTGGAATAAACTACATGAAACAATTGCTTTTGTTTAAAAGTGTTATTTTTCTGAATAGAAAACTTTTTCTGTAAAGAATTTCTTGCCCTTTTATACAGAATTAATAAAATATTCCAATATTTGTATAAAAGTTAACACTATTTCAGTTTGAAAAAATATTGAGTTATGAAAGCATCCACTAATATGCTTATTACTTTTCAATACTTTTTCTGATCTAGGAAATGTATTATGGTATTTATCTATAAATGGTTAATTTCCATACCAATATGAGATAGTGAATTTTATCTACATTTATTATGTGATATAATTTTCCATAAATAATATGTTGATAATGGCCTTCATAGATAATAATGGGATAATGTAATGGTTAAGAGGAACATTTACAACTCATCATAAGAGGAATTATTTTCGAAATTCTAATAATATTTATTATTCTGGAATCAGCATAGTATCTGTGTATGTTAGTCTGTAGTATGTGGACAGCATTCCTTTCTTCCATCCTTCTTTCCCTTTTTCCTTTCTTCCTCTTTTTCTTCTTCTATTCTTTACCCCTAGATATCTTGGCAAATATTAGCTGATATTTTGACAGGAAGGACTAACCATTTTGCACTTCCTTAAATTGAAGATTTTTTTTACAACTAAACCAGTATCTCTCAAACAGTGCTTCCACAAGCACTCTTCAAGAGCATTAAAATATGTCATTTAACATTAATAATATTGTATCACATATTTGAAAGTTGCAAAATCAGAAGGCTCAGCCAAGCCACTTTCAGGGGTTTTCCATACAAACAGCCTATAGTGGCTCATGCTGCCGGCTTTCCTAAAATTTCTCAAAGGTTCACAACTGCGAACAGGCAGCATCTGGCCTCAGGATGACCTCTTGCAAAGCAACCCCAAGCTCAGCACTAGTGACAGTATGCCTTGGTCCACAGCTTAACCCCTCCCACGTACCTCCAAACCCAGCATAAGCAGCAACCATCTGCAGATCACTTTATAGCACATACCAAGTGGGCCTGGGCAGCACACAGTCAGTGGTTGATCTTAGCCTGCAATAGAGCCCCTCCCAAGAGCCCCTGAATGAACACACACAGTGGCCAGCTTCAAACCACACCAGAGCACCACCCAACTATCTCCAGAAAAGACAGACCCAAAAGGCAGACTAGGCAGGCATCAGAGCCCTGCTAAAATGCATCCTGTTCCATAGAGTCAGCTCCTGCACAACAGCTCCTCCACTGTAAACACAGCCAGTCCTCACAACCAATCAGCCTGAGGGTCAATCCTTCCTATTGATGTGCAAACAGCAAGCAAGGCTTGACTA
>NW_011888785.1:18204054-18242556 GCF_000151845.1 Pteropus vampyrus | reverse complement strand
CAAGAAGAGAGAGAGCAAGAAATTGAAAACCTATTTGAACAAATGACAGAAAACTTTCCTAACCTAGAGAAGAAAATAGACATCCAAGCTCTGGAAGCACAGAGAGTCCCAAATAAGATGAACTAAAAAAGGCCCACATCAAGACACATCATAATTAAAATGCCAAAGTTTAAAGACAAAGAGATAATCTTAAAAGCAGCAAGAGAAAAGCAGTTACCTACAGGGGCTCTTTCATTAGACTGTCAGTTGATTTCTCAACGGAAACTTACTAAGTCAGAAGAGATTGATACAAAATATTCGAAGTAATGAAGAGCAAGGACTTATAACTAACATTCCTCTACCCAGCAAAGGTATCATTTAAAATTGAAGGACAAGTAAAGGGCTTTTCAGACAAGAAAAAAACTAAAAATGTTCATCACCACCAAACCAGTATTATAAAAAATGTTAAAGGAATTTCTTTAAGAAGACAAATAAAAGGTAAAATATGAATAATAAAATGCTAATAACTACATATTTATTATGTTCAATGTAAATGAATTAAATGCTCCAATCGAAAGACTTAGGGTTACTGAATGGATAAGAAAACAAGACTCCTTCCTTAGGCTGTCTACAAGGGACTAACTTCAGATTGAAAGACACACACAGACTGAAAGTAAAAGGGGAAAAAACCATAGTTTTGAAAATGGAAATAAAAGAAGAAAAGCTGGAGTAACGATACTCACATCAGATAAAATAGACTCTAAAACAAAGTCTATAACAAGAGACAAAGAAGGACCCAGTAATTCCACTTCTGAGTATTTATCCAAAGAAACCCAAAACGCTACTTCGAAGGAACACGTATATCCACATGTCTGTTGCAGCATTATTTAAAATAGCCAAAATATGGAGGCAACGTGGGTGTCCATCAATGGATGCATTAATAAAGAAGAGGTGATACATATATAATGGAATATTACTCAGCCATAAAAAAGAATGAAATCTGCAACATCATGGTTGAACCTAGAGGGTATTGTGCTGAGTGGATTGAGATAAAGACAAATACTGTATGATTTCACTTATACGTGAAACCTAAATACAAAATAAATAAACTTATTTCACTTAGCATAATACTCGCTAAGCCCATCTATGTTGCAAATGGTAAGATTTCACTTTCTATGACTAATATTCCATTGTATATATATATACCCCAGCTTCTTTATCCAATTGTCTATTGATGAGCACTTAGCCTGCTTTCATATCTTGGCTATTGTAAATAGTGCTACAGTGAACATAGGGGTGCATATATCTTTTTGAATTAGTGTTTTGGTTTTCTGTGGGTAAGTCCCCAACAGTAGAATGGCTGGATCATTAGATAGTTCTGTTTTTAATTTTTTGAGGAACTTATGAAGTTAAACAACCCACATATACAATAATGTTGTTAGATATTTTTAGAAGAGAAATAAGGAAGTTTCTAAAGAGAATCACTACAAGCCAGCATTGACCTATTGCACATTTTCCTATGCATTTGTTATAAGAATGTGTTTTGGGTAGTTTTACAAAACATTAATTTATGCCACAAAAATTATCTTTGTTGGCTTATTACATAACTTTAATATTACTGGCGACTATTTTCTGTTAAAGAAATTATTTCTGAATGCCATCACAGTTCGAATAATTCTGAAAAAGAGGTTCTGGACTAGTATTCTACCCTCCGTTCTCCACAAAAACAATGGTTTCAGGTTATACTGCTTGGTATGCCATTATTTTATTGAATATTCATCTCAGGATTCCAACAATAAGTGAATTTCTATGTATTAAGAAAGCCTGAGACTTAATCTCCAACTTATATTTTAAACAAAGCAACTCATTTCCAGCAAAGGAAGTTTGAACGTATGCAGAGTGTACTTGCGTCTACAATACTTTTAAAGGATTGTGAACACTTGGGATAAGGGTTGCTAGAATTAAAGAATGACTTTTATGAGGAGAATTAAAGAAAAGTTCTGCTGTAAAAATGCTTTAGAGTTTATTAAATTCTGCATATTCCAGCTCAGGTAGAATGGCAAATTATGGCACTCATCATTAAACAAGGCTAGAATCTCAAACAGAAAAATACAGGGCCCAAGTTGTGTCCATTAAATTATATAACTTATTATAAAATCTTTTATGATTCTAAATAACATCATCTTTTATTACATCTTAAATACAAACTGAAGAAATCAGCAAAAACAGTTTCTAGCAATAACAGTAAAGTAAAATAGTCATTAAAGCACAGAATAAAAAGATTTAATAGTAACATAGATTATATATTCAAACAAAGTCAGTACATTGTGCTTAACTTTGAGTACAAATCATCTATATTTAAATACGGTATTCAGTAAAATGATTAGGGAAACTCACCATCTTATTACTAGAGATAGTCTTATGCATTGAGAAAATATTATCCCATTACCATCTCTTAAGATGGGCATTTTTTATTTCTCCCTTATGTAGTTTTCATAGTATTTATGTACCAATTACCATAAACTTTTTCAGTAGTAACTCCTGTTACAAAAACACAAACCAGCAGCATGAAAATAAGTGTTTTGTTCACAGACCTGCTGAAGCTAAATGAAATCCCTCTATTGGTTATTTTTAAGTGTGTGTGTAAACTGTCTTTCCACATTATTTTAGCATATCTCAGAACTAAATTGAGGGAGGAAAAAGTAAAGGATTGAGCAGTAGTTGTTCTAATATATTTTAATTTTAATTTTTTTATTTATGCATTTAGGAGAGAATTTGATATTATTTGCTTTGTGCCTCAGAAGTCTTAATGAATGCCTTTTCAGCTAATGCTATTGGGATGTGTGGTTGGTTGGTTAATAAAAAATTACCCATAAAACCAGAAATTATGAGACATGATACATACAGAATTGACAAATTTTAACCTATAATATTCCTTCATCTTTTGTAGTAGAGCTAACTACTTTCTCTTGAGAATGAATCTCTTACTGGAATGGTTGCATATTGTCTTTTCTTGTATAAAAGATATTTGAATTAATCATTTGAAATTTCTTTTGATTATTCAAAGTAGAGAGAGAACCTAATTGATGCTTATGAAGCAATATAAATGTCAAATATTTCTAGATTTGTTTTATTTTCCCCAATATTTTAATATCATTATAATTCAGTAACTTCAATTCTTGAGTCTGTCCAAAGCATTAAAGCTGGTTTTCACAGAAACAGCTCTTTCATTTCAAACTTTTATTAGTAAATAAAATATTCAATTAAACAATATAAATTCAGTAACAAGAATAAGTACCATAAGCAGGTTGAGGAAGAAAAATAAATAATTTATATAAGAAGATTAGACAGTGGGAAGTCAAGTACTCAAGTGCCCAAGAATGGTATGCTAGAATTCAGAAAGTATGGTCCAAAGGGGACAAGAAGCTACTGGTAAACCATCCAGTCAGTTCTTAGAGATCAATTAAGAGTGCTTTTACTGAAATATTTCAAAGGCCTCTGGATAAAACTAGAAACCAACTTTTAGTGCACTTCAAATATCCTTCAACTTTCTGTTTGTACACTTAGAACCCAGACAGAACAAACCTGTGAGATAGCTTAGTGACTTTAAAATGAAGTCACTAAACATTTTCTTTCTTTTGTATGAAAATACATAGTTAATTGAATTAGGTATGGCCAGAAACACAGTTTTATTTTTCATTTTAAAATGGAGAAAAATGAATATTTTATCTTCTTCAGGCTATAGTGATACATTATTTGATATCATGACCCAGAATTATTTGTCTAATCAATGAATATGTCCATCAATTTCTTTTAATAATGGATATCTGGATGCAGAAACTCTGGCTACACCAATGTATTTGGCCCTTGTTCTTTACAATAGAAAACAAAAATGACAAATGACCACTTCTAGGCCTCCCTGAAGATGGATTGATCATTTTCATTAAACATATGATTTGAGAATGAGTGGAGGTTTATTTCAGGTTATAACTATGATTGCTGGTAATGAAGAGGTTGAAGGAACTGGGGGGAGGAAGTATTGAACAGCCTATCTCAGTTAAAGGATTCTTGATTCCTATAGAATCAAGCTTTATAATTCAAGCTCTTAATGAGGCTAAAGTTTTTCCCTGAGGTCCCTGCTGTGGTGGTAGGCTTGTGAAGAAAAGGTTGCTTGAGCCCCATTCTATTATTTAAAGAAAAACAGAATGTTCTTCTCTGCCTTTATTACCTTCTCCTCTCCAAGTGCCACCTCCAACAGCACTCAGCCAGCTGGGGTTTCCCAAGTCAGCAATGTTCTGCCTTTACATCTCTGTACGTGGATTTCCTGTCTCAATAACTCTTTCCTATTCAATAGCCCAGCAACTTTTTACTCATCTTTCAACAATCAGCCCAGAAGCCAACACCTCTGGGGTGTCTTCCTTTATTTACCCAGGAAAATCTAACATGATAAGATCCTGGGCTTTTCATGATAAGATTAACACTATGAGACAAAATTCACCAGGAAAAATGTTTATGTAAATCACTAATAAGATTGGTCTGACTTAGCCTGAATCAAATTCTAGTTTCTGGTCAGTTTATGTGCTTATGCTATCCACATTTATCTAAAAAAGCAGTGAAAATAACAACAATAATAAATTATTTGGAGTTTAAAGAGTACAAATCATTTAGGGTACTTATATTCTCTATCTGTTTGTTATAAAACTCTATGTAGTAGGCACTATTACAGCCCTTTATTATTATGGATGGAAAAATCAGGGTTTATGAGGATTAATTTGCTCAAAGTCCAATAGCTAGTAATGGAAAAAATGGAATTTGAACCTGGGTCATCTGATTTCAAAGTCTGAGATCTTAATTTTAAACCATACTGTTTCTTCTAATAAATAATTGAATAATTTCAGACTTGAAGAAACTTTGCCATGCAGAATCCAGACAGTAGAGTTTTGAAACCACAGGAAGATTTATTCGAGGGATAAACCTCGACACTTTCGGAATTTAATTTGTATAATTGACTTACAGTTATGGAGTGGTTGGCAAAAAATGGTCTCATTAACCCCATAGCCGAAGGAGTACTTTGAGTTCTTGGCACTATATTTTAAATAAAACCTGTCAAAGAAAAGAAGCATGATGGGTTAGAGACAGGTAACTGTGACACTCATAGATTAAATGAAGAAACAGAGGACACTAGAATATCTGAATAAGTATTTAGAAGATGCATTTCATTTGAGAAATATAATTTTCGATGACCTTTGAGAGAATAGTTTCAGCAGAGGATAGAAGAGGGCATTTGTTTGCAATGAGTAAATGGAAAGTGAGGAAGTGACAGTAGCTAGTATAGTTTGTCTTTCAAATGTTTAGCTAGATATCCCAATCAAACTCTTTAATTAAGGAAAAGTAATGTTTAGATTGCTTGTGCCTATGTCAGTCAATTCAGTCTAGAAATAAAAGGTCACCTAACATACTCTTTTTTGATTTACTTCCCTCCAATGTATATTTTTTCCTTTTGCCTTGTCAGCTATTTTACTAACTGTAGAGTCACTTTTTTTTCTTGCCACCTAAATAAACTTGAGATTTTCTACCAGCTACATTTTATAGCAATGTAGCAAATTTAATGTGTTTAATTTACATTTGCAGAACTTGGTATTTGAAATATGTGTGTTTAGAAATAACCAAAACTTACTATGGTTAGGCAAAACTCAGGGGATTGTATCACACTCATAATTTAAAATTTGAATAAGGCTGCTTTCCCATAACTTCACCCCATTTCAAAGTAATAACACATGATCTTATTTTTGGAATTGGCTTTTGACTGAAATAAATGTTTAGACAACCATTTTGATGCACCGATAGTATATATATATTCATCCTCATCTGCCCTCAAAATGAATAAACTTTGAAAAGTAGAGTGAATTCTATCATGGTATTAGGAGAGAATACATTAAACAGAAGGCAATGAGTGATTCTAGTAGTGCCATAGAGACACAGGGCTTCTAGAAACAACAGTTCAGGGCACTGATTACAATTCAAGGTTGCTCTCTGACCCCTCCTGGGGCATCAGTTAATTCCTCGAACTCTTTCTGTTCTACATTATTTAACAAAGGACCTAAAATTAATAGTATTATTTTTTGGACTCAAAAAGTTAATCCCCAACTGTGTGGAATATGTATCACACTCTTTTTGTAAATTGTAATTCAGAATTGTAGAATTTTACTTTATATCCCATATCCACCCAATAAACAGGAATCTTTCTTCTCTGTACCTATTAATTATTATAGAAATATTTTTCTCTATAGTTACCTAAATTTTAATATTTCAATAATTTAATATAAATTAAGGTATTGACTACTGAATATTATGTGTGAAAATAGCTACATTAAATCCATACATAAAATATTTAATAAAGCTGAACATATGTGTACCCTATGACCCAGGAATCTCACTTCAGAATATATGTTAAAAATTGAACATTTTTTAAAAATTGAACATTTTTAACATATATTCTGAAGTGAGATTCCTGGGTCATAACAATTCTATTTGATGTAGTCTCAAACTGAAATCAGCTCAACTGTGCTTCAAAAATAGAATGGATAAATAAATAAATGATGGTATATTCCTATAATGGGATAATATACAGCAACGAAAATGAACAACACATGTATAATAATGTAAATGGAACTTATAACTATAATTTTGAGCAAAAGAAACCAGATACAAAAGCACATATGCTGAGTCTATCTTATCTACTTCTATCTATCTATCTATCTATCTATCTATCTATCTATCTATCTATCTACCTACCTATCTATCCATCCATCCATCCATCCATCTACCTACCTACCTACCTACTTGTCATCTATCATCCATATCTACCTACTACTACCTACTTACCTACTTACCTACCTACCTATCTGTTATAGACAGAATGTTTGTCCCTCCCCGCCCCCACAATTCATATGTTAAGATTCTAACTCCCAGTGTGATGATATTTGAAAGTGGGGCCTTTCAGGGTGATTAGGTCATGAGGGTAGAGCCCTTATGAATAAGATTAATGCTGTTATGAAAGAGATACAAGAGAGCTCTCTTTCTTCATTCCCCATGTGAGGACACAGCAAGAACTGTTCAGAGAACTGTTATAAATATTGGTAACATATCTTAGAAAGTGTAATTGTCTTCTATGAAAGAGGAAGTGGACTCTGACCAGACACTGAATATGCTGGTGCCTTGATATTGAACTTCCCAGCCTCTAGAACTGTGAGAAATTAATGTTTAAGCCTCCTGGTCTATGGGATTTTTGCTATAGCACCTCAAATGGACTAAGAAACTATCACAAGCACAACTGGACCATTATAGAGTCAAGGCAAAGATTACCTTCGAGGAGGAAGGGCTGTGAGAGGGCTTAATGAACATTATGCAGCCCTGATATTGTTCTATTTCTTGATTGGGTGCTGGCTAAAAGGATGGGTTCCCTTTGTAAAAACTCATTGAGCTTATGATTTATTCCCTTACTGTATGTAAGTTATGGTTTAATAAAAGATAGACTTTTAAAAATCTACTTGCTAAGATCAACTTTCAAAAAGACCTGTTATATTCCAGTTTATTCTCTATTAGCAACCAAATCAATAGAATACATTCTTAATATTTCAACCCTTAAGCTTTCTGAATTGAGAATAAATTGATATGGAAACCGCAACAAATTAATTTTGAGCAGATGACATTTAATTCAAACATGATCAAATAGGAAATTGCCCTTGCATAAAGATTCTGTTACAGTAGTGTGCTACTTAATTATAGATACTAAATCACTTGCTTTTATTCATTCTGCTTTTAAGAAACATTATTGTGGGTAGTATTCAGGAATCAAAAATTGAGATAGTGTGTGAAAAATTTAGAGCTATTATTAAAGCATATTCTCTAAAGTAAGGCTAAGCTAATTTGAGCTTGACCTTATCAGCAATCCAAATTCAGCAGATACAAATATACCATAATGTTTATGAGAATTATATGCAGCCATAGAAGAATTTATTTCAATAGATTCAAGACACTGTCAAGAGATGACTAGTGTAGTTATAACTACTGTCCACAATAAGCATGTGCTAGGTAAAAACCTTATAACTTCTTGTTATTGTTGACTAACACTCCTTGGGGAATATACTTTAAAATTAGTTATCGGAAACATTTTGTATGTATTTTATTAAATTAATTGAGTGACATTGGTTAATAAAATTATGTGGGTTTCAAGTACATAGTTCAAAAACATGTCATATGTCTATTGCATTGTGTGTTCACCCCTCGAAGTTAAAGTTTCTTCTGTCACCATATATTTTACCCCCTTCTCTCTTATCTAACTCCCCCTTCACCTTTTCCCTCAGCTAACTACTAAGCTGTCATTCATGTCGAATAGTCTCTGTTTGTTTATCTTGTTCATTTGTTGCTTTTACTTTTATATCCCACATTTGAAAAATATCATATGGTTTTTAACCTTTTCTGTCTGACTTATTTAGCTGAGCATGATAATCTCAAGATCCATCCATGTTGTCACAAATGGCAGTATTTCACATTTTCTTATGGCTGAGTAATATTCCATTGTGTATGTGTGCCACATCTTCTTATCCAATCATTCAGAAACACAATTTTAAATGACATAAAAGAAGGAATATGAAATTCAGTTTTCAAAAATTATTTTGTAAAGAAAGAAGCTCAACCCTTCCTCCAGAGAACTAAAGGAGGCAGCTCAACTCCTATGCCTCTGTTCTCTTAGTGGTGGGTACTAGAGAGTGTGGGACACTGATTATGGAAGTTATTCTTTAGCAGAAATGACTGAAGTTGAACTGAATATTTTCATTGCGGATTCATATTCTCTGATTTGATCTACCAATTATCTGATTCTGCTCAGGATTGTATTTGGGCTACATCTAGAGCTTCCCTGCCCACATGTTAGGGGAAGGCATTCCTATTTGTTTGTTCAAAAACATACTTTGAATGTCTACTCTGTACCAAGAAAAGTGTTAAATCTTAGCAAATTATGGAAATGAATGCATGACCTGTGTTTTCAAGAAACAGGCACTAAAGACATGCAAGGAAGAAATCTATATAGGTCATATGAAAAGAATAAAGAGAAACTTTGGCTCATGGCAAAAGATTATTAGTCAAGCATGACCAAAAAATGATTCATGGAATAGACATAGCAAATGAACTGAGCCTTCAATGCAGGCTGAAGTGTAAACATTAGGAAGCATGAGAATGGCACTTCAGGAATAAGAGCTAGAGAAAATGTACAGAGAAGACGAAATAAAAGGCACTGCTAGTATTTTTGAGTCATTTACCTTGACAGGAACATAAGACATGTAGAGGAGCACTGTGAGGAACATGGCTGGAAGGTGTACTGGAGCCAGATCACGAAGGAATTAAGCATTTATATTTTTCTTAATTAGTCATGTGACTAAAATGACATTTATTTTTTGGGTAATCTTATGTAAGATGTATTAGAGCATACAAAAGACCCCTGAAAACCCCAAAGGGATAGTCTAATTCGGTCTGCTCATTTATGCAGGAGAAAAGTCAGGATAAATACTGGTAGAAAACATCCACAAAACTCATTTCCTGCTTAAAAATATTTCACCCCCTCCCCCAAAAAGGAATGATATAGCCAGTTTTTCTCCTTACTCATTTTTTTTTTCTTTAACTCCAAATAGTGCATTTCTAAGTACATCTACAAGCTCAGGTACAGCAAATCTCAGCTATGAATGAAAAATGGAATGCTTGTAATTTTCAAATAATGCCTTCCTTAATGGTAAAATGGCTGAGACAAGATTAGCCAGAATCACAGCATCTATTTTATGAAGAAAAATAAGAAGCAGTGAAAGTTATTTCATTTTATGGCCATCTGCACATTTATGTTTAAATCTTTCTGGCATTTGAATATGCAGCTTCCAAATCGAGGATCTTATTGAGAGGCCTGAGTCATTCGGAAACAAGCTGGAATGACAGGCACCGACAAATTTTTTTGTGGCTCCTTTATTTCAGTCTTTTATGCAGTTAGCCCTTTTATGAGCTGCTGTCACTATGGAATCAAGTACATTCTAGTAAACAGGCAAACAACTTCTTGGTTCTCCATCATGCAAAGGTTGGTCTGGTCTAAGATTAGATGTATGGAAGGTGGTTCAGAATAAGATCAGAATAGGATGATAAAACCATTTATTTTGTGAGGCAAAGAGCCCTTAGAAATAGACTAGCTAAGCATTCATGTTGTGCAGAGTACTCTGGACAAGCCTATGGATTACAAGACTCCAACTCTAAACATACACGCACACACTTCGAAGTAGTGTCCCCTTAGTATGCTTTAAATATAGTACTGAATTTTTCTCTGATAAATAACAATGAAAACTGCAGGCCTAGTAAAGCTGCTTATGGAATTCAGTTTATGCATTCATTTCATGGATAAAATAACAGTTTGAAAACAGGATGATTTGTCTTTCATCTCTTCTACTTCCAGCTGTATCTTAGAGCAGAATAAATGGTTAATGATGTAATATAGTCTCTATAAGGTATTTAACAGGGAATATTAAATTAAATTGTCAGTTATTTCTCTTGTTAAAATTTTTCTGAATTCTGTGTTTATGTTGATTCATGCTTTCAATATTTATAAATAATGCTTCTTTGGGTGATTGTTCTTTCTGATATTTAAAGAATACTTCTAACTCCCTTTAATACAGAAATGGATTTCATCACTGAGTTCTATAGTTTTATGACTCTGTTATTTTTATGTATGCAAGCCACTATACCCATCTGTCACCGTGTCCAGAGCCAAAGACTCTAGTTCTCTAGGGAACTATATTTATGACAACCCACAAATTATGCATTAACTTAGATGCCTATTTAATATCAACATTATGATTAACATATTTTCCAAACCTAAAATTGATTGTCCTAGGGACAACCAAACAGGATATTTGAATGTAGCACTATCTCAGAGTATCTGGGAAAAAATTTTTGATTTTTTAATTTTAATCATAGTTAGTGCTTTAAAAGCCTTACTACATTCAAAACTATGAAAAGCATGTGAAACAATTCTATCATTAGATTAGAATTTATTGCCTATGTACATCTATTGATAGAGTTACAGAAAAGGTACAGACCATTTAAACTTAGCTCTCGTACAAGGAAAAGTTAACTATTGAAATAAAATGTGAAAATTTAATAATCAATAAAAATATGCCTAGGTTTTCCATTTATATAGTGATAAAATAATTTTATAAATAAAAAATTACAAATTTTATAACAATTATAAAAATACAATTATACATATATAAAGAAGGTAAACATACTTATGAAACCTCTGTTGTGAATGGGACTATCTTAGAAATATTATTATACACAGTACAGCTAAAGTTCTAATTTCTATAAAAAAAAGATGAACTTTTTAAAAGCTATTTTACTTTATGCCATATAAAAGATAGTCTTCAAGTAAATAAGATTTCTCACTATAAATAATGGCATTTTTATTCTTGTATAGAAAAAGTCTTTGATTCGATAGTTTGACATAGTAAGATTTGTATGATACTATTTTATAAGAATTATCCCAAAAAAATTAGGGGCAAAAAAGTTAGAAAGAAATAAAGCTATTCCTATCATGTATTCAAATTCATAAGTCCAAACACCTAAATATAAACACTTTCAGAGTTTGTTTTCTCCTCTATTTGTATTCCTTTTAAAGGTTGCATCCCAACCCTGACTCTTCTTTTGTGCATAAAAAGGAAAACAACTTTGTTCATATCTGAGGAATGGTTCCCATTAAGCCCATGCCAGCCATCTGATTTTGAAATAAATAGTTCATCCCATAGTAATCTTTTTTTTTTTAATTAAAAATGATGTTTAGAAAAAGAAAACATATTTGTTCACTTATATTCGCCATGAGTGATATGGCTTAGTAGTTGTGTAGCATTTATAAATACATCTTTCGGCAACTGAGAAAATCTCTTCTGCTCATTTTGAAAATGAAAAGAGCCCTTTACAATGTAATCTCCTGGGAAACAATCATTCCGAGGACCTTGATGGACAAACCAACTTCTCTAGCCCCTGCCTTTTTAGTCTAAATCTTTCCATCAAGATCTGATAGATTCTGTCAACCATGATGACTGTCTTGGAATGTAATTCTAAAGTTACTCTCAGCATTTTATTTGCATGAACACAAATATCAGAGCCCTGTGATAGTTTTGGAGATTGGCTTAATATTTAACTCTAGATTTGGGATGTCGCTGTGTGGGGCTCCACATTTGAAATGCAAAGACATATCTCCTCCAATCACTGCATTCACCACCACTGGTAAGGAATTAACTTTAGCTTTTAGTGTTTGGGATTGACCCTCTCCATTTCCAAATCTTTTCCTTTTATTTACTGACATAGAATATCATTTAACTGAAAGAGGATATTTTCCACTTTGCAAATTTCAATCCATCATATTTTTCTCACTAGTGGATTGCAAATATGAAAGTATAGCAGTAAAAATATTGCCTTAATTTCTTTTAGTTATTTATCTTGACCGAGTAGAAATTAAGGGAGCTCAAAATAAATGAACTGACAATAAATAAAAACAAAGTAAAAAATAGGCAAAATAAGCGGCTGTCGCACATTTAAACTGTAATTGTATAATCAGATGTCTTTCATTTTGGCACAAATAATTAAATTCAAGATATTTGGAAGATTTTCGTATGTTATTATATCTTAGAAATGTGTGACAAGTGACATTTAGTGTAATTTCTTCTTGTGCCTTGGGCTTTGTCTACAGTTGTAAAGGGTTATAGAAGTGAGTGAGTATTCATTCATTCTATCCATGAATAAATCGTGAAAACCAGCAAGCCTGAAAAAATCAACCTTCTCTCCCTCAAACTCTTTTCTCACTTTCATATTTTATTGTCTATTAGTGACTCTTTTCCCTCAAACATATACTTAAATATTTAAGAAGCCTGTTCCCAAAAGGCAAAACTTAAAGGAGCAGCCTTAGAGTTCAAAAGAAACTAGTCTTTTTAACCAAACCCCTCTTTAAGAGGTAGGAAAACTGAGAATGAGGGAAATCATGCACATCCAGCTGGTAGTAAAGCTAGATATAGACATGAGGTCTTCCTAGGCAACTATCTCAAAGCAGGACTCACACATCATTTATTGCATTTTCTTCATATGGATGATTTTTTAAAATTATATGTCTAATTTTGGTAAGATAAATGTTTGCTAAACACAGAATTAAAAAAAAAACTAAATAGAACCAGTTTTCAAGAATAACAAATAAAATTTACATAAAGCATATAAAATGTTTAAGTACCAAATTATCAAGTGTATTTTATAAAAATGTTTTGGAAATTTTGATATTAATATTCATCAATATTTTAATTTTTATTATGAACCTATAAAATATACACATGAGCAGTTAATTTTAAGATATAATCCATTGTTGATTAGAAATGATGGTCAGCAGCCATCGTCAAGTGAAAATACAGCACAAGAAATTATCTTTTCTAACACAAAATCATCACCTGAATGCTGTTAATGCTTCATGAACACTGATAGAAAGCAAAAAATAGCCCACCAAATTATTAAATTTAATTTAACTAGATGCTGAATAACTCATTAGTTATTAAGGTTATGCCTACAGGGTATCAATTAACTAGCTCATCAGCCACTTGTTATCACTACAGTAATATTTTAATCTCTCTGTAATAAGTCATGAAATCTCTTTTAAAACATTATTTGGTTGACATTCACTAGTATTTGCATCATGAACTTAAGCACTCTCTACCACCTCCATAAACCAAAGGTATAATATACCACCGGATCAAAAAAGATACATGGTAAAAGAAAACTAATAATTGTCTGAGGACATTATGTAGGGAGCAGAAGAAAAATGCTATAGCCAAGTGGCAGGGAGAGAAATCTGAACTGGATGTTTTAGAAGTGCATCTACCAAGCATATTTTCCATTTTAAGTTCTACTCTACTCATGAAAAGGCACCTGGCAACAAAATTATCCTTGACATTTATGCAAAATTATGAAAATAATTTTTATTTTTTAGAATGGGATAAAGAAGAAAGAGCTAAGCTGGAAGAAAATATTTATGCTATTATGTTTGGGGTAATATCTGCCCACATTATTTGCCAACAGTAGGATAATAAAGAATTTGTATTAGGATGAAATAAATTAGAAAGACTAATCATTAATATTTTAACACTGCACATAATTAACATGTACAGTTTAGTCAGTTATGGCATATGTATATGTCCACAAAATCATCACTACAATCAAGATAGTTTCACATATTTATCACCACCAAATGTTTCCTAGTGCCCTTTTATAGTTCCTTCCTTCTCCCCTTTCCATCCCTCCTATTCTCCCATTCCTCCTACTTCTCCCTCATCTTAGAATACCACTGGAAAGGACCAAAATGCCCAACAACAGGGGAACAAATAAACAATTGTGACAGAGCCATGCAATAGAACACCAGTCAAGAATAAAACTGAGCAAGTGATATTACACAACATAACTATATTGAGCAAAAAGTCAGACAGAAGAGTACACACAGTATGATTTCATTTATATAAAATTTTAAATGCATACTATTCTATAGTTATAAAAAGTAAAACAATAATATTTAATTAGATTTTTTTGGTAAGGCTATAATTTGTTTAAGAATTCAGCTTTATATCCTTCAGTTCCTAGTGCCCAAACAAAACAATATAAAACAGAAGTAAACACCCTCAGTACCCGGCTATAGCAAGTTTAAGAATTCCTTTAGAGCTAAAACTGGTTCCCATGAATATCTATCTGCATAACAGCTCTTCCATTTCTCTTCCTTTTTTCTTCCACTGGCCGACTACAATCATATGTTGTACCTGTTAAGAGTTTTCACATGTTATCTCCTTTTTGTAACTTCTGCATTATAGTAAAAAGAGGAAAAATGTTTTTAAAATTTTGCTTATGAGGAAACAGTAATCTTGGATCTTAATATACTTGTTACTTGGTTACTCATTGGAATATATATTTAGCTCTTAAGAATACACAGAGGTTCTTGAATTTTCCCCCTTATTATAATAGACAATTTATGCATAGGTTGGCGAAGTTAAATTTAATTTAGTTAAATGGAGACACAAGAAAGTGGAAATTTTCCTACATTTTAATTTTTAGTATTGAGGAAACATGACCTCGTTTCTATGTGAATAAATTGTTCTTCAATTGATTAGCAAATTGAATGCTTAGAAGTTACTAAACCTGTTTTAAAATAATGACATCTTATTGGTGTGTTTCCACATACAGATGTAGTCATAAGACTGATGAATAGAACACTGACCTTAGACTATCCCAGTTTTCTTGAAAATGTTAAATAATGATCAATAGAAGAATTTACAAATGTCAACAGATATTTAAACCTTTACAAATTCACGTTTAAGTATAATACTAGCTTGATCAACTAATGTGTTGTTTTAAGGCACATAGGTTAAATGGGAATATTTTATAAGAATGCTACACACAAACATATATACACACATAAGTCATCTAAAAAACTTTTTACTTGCTAAACAAAATAATTAGTGTAGGTATACATAATCTTTCTAGTAAGAACTCATAAAAATTTTGTTATTGTCATTTGATAAAAATAAAATGCATAATGTTCAAATCATTTCAAACCACCTTCAAGTTTATGATCACCCTGAGTTTCTGTACAATAATAATAGCATTTGTAATAATACACTTTTTTTCTTATTTTAATTAAAACATTATAGAATCAATTAGCTCACAATACCATTAGTGAAAAAATACTGTAAATTAGCAGATGTTTTATACTAAATGAGAAATAAAGTGACTTTTAGATTATTTGTCAAAACACCTAAGGAATGTTTTCCATAAATGTAATAAAAGTTAAACATGCCACTGCAGAGTGACAAATAACAACAAATAACAAACATTATTTGTTATTAATCTCTGAAGTAGGTTCCTATATGTTATAAATTGATTAACTTTCAAATCACAGTTTTTTATAGAGTAAGTAGTAGAGATATAACAGTATACTATCCAAAGCTTTTTTTGTAATAACAAAAAGTTTTTTAAAAAAATTAGTCCATTTGTATTAGTACCAAAGACAGAAATCCAAAGGACACAGTAGCAAAATTCCAGGTCAGGAAGCTAGCTCAGCTCACCATCTGTAGAAGGAAGCGGAGCCTGTTTATAGAAAGGAAAATATATGTTTAATGCAAGAAACATTATTTCTAACAAGTAACTTATCTGGAATATGGTGCCATAGGGAGTTTGGAAATAAGAGTCAGCAATAAAGGACACCAGTGTCCTCACAGGGACATAATTAAGTGTCTGACTGAGGCTTCTGCTTGTTTCTGCATTGAATTTTTTCCCCTTTTAGTTTACAACACAAAGACAGTTCTCATGGGAAGAAAAATTTGTCATCCACATTGTACATCATTCAGTCTGGTACTGCTAACTACATCTCTTCCCCATGGGAAGAAATCCCTTTTATTGGACTTTGTGGGCCCATTCTTTATTTACTTACAGTGTTTGAGTGTCAGTTATGAAAGGCTTGGTTCCCTCTTCCTTACTGGAGCCAGCAGTTTTTAGTGCAGTCCTCAAGAACTCTTCCTCATTCTCCATTCCCACCCCAGACACTTCTTATCTAACTGGCCCAGTATCTGTCTTTACCTGTCACAGTATATCATACTCAAATCTAATGCATGTTTTTGTATTTGCTATTAAACTGTATACAAACAAAATGAATCAAACAAAACCTAGAAAATGTAAACAAAGTGACAAAACAAATAGCAATATTAGCCTGGTACTATTCCAAGAATTTCATTTGATTTGTTTCCATAATCAGTACAATGGCCCTATGAGTTACTTTTAGCACACTCTCCTGTTTTACAAATGAAGACACAGATACAGATGGAGTTGCTGAGTGCCCCGCACTCATGAGGAATAGAGCATTGACTTAAGGTCAGGATGTCTTGTCTGATCCAGAGTTACAATCCTATATATATATATATCTGCTGTGTGGTGCCTGGAAAAACTGTTAGGTACTTTTTACATTTGAACTTATTTAATCATTACAGTCATCTTGTGAGAGTGACATTATCATTTTCATTTTACAGAAATTAAACGATGCCCTAAAGTCCATGTAGTTTGTAAGGAGTTGAGCCGGGTTTCAGAATCTTACCACCATTTCTGTGCTTCCTAAATGTTCTTATTCTTTATTACATGTAAAATGCGTCTATATTTTCTTTCTCTTTTTTCTCCGTGAGCTAACTACACATTCTTTTAGTAAAAGGACAATACCTTCTGAGTCTTAAACAACTCCTATAGCAACTGACATAACAATAGCAACACAGTAAAAACAATACATGTTTATTTCCAATCTTTGAAATCCTATCTTTGTCTGTAAAATATCCCACTGGGATGTTAAATTTACTGCAAAACACATGGACTCTTGAAAAATATCCCATGACGAAGGCTTTCCAATTGAGGAACACTGATCTGATTTTGGTCAGTCCCAGAGAATGTCAAGGTCAAGATGATTCAGATGAAATATAGGTATTGTTGACTTTCCTATACTTTCAAGTTTTCACAAATAAATTTCAAACCATGGACTATCCTGAAAGAGATATATTTCTCATCCCCTCACAAATAGCCTTTGGCTAAAAAATTAGTGAGGACTGAGAAAAATATTTATCATTTATCTCTTCTCTCCTCTCCAACAAAGACTTTTCAATGCCTATAGCCTGATTGTTTTTCTCCTCATTAGTCTTCTGTTCTACTCCTCCACAGAATAAATATGAATCCTTCTATTTACCCCAGGTGTCTCTTTTCTCTTTCTATTTCCATATCTCTGTCCATATTCTCCAATAGTTTCCCCCCACACACCTTTTTTTTTAGTTCCTTGCTATTCCTCTCTAGATGGACATCCAAAGTGAAGCCTTTGTGATGTTTGGGCAGGCAGTAAATGAAGAGGGGTGCTCCTATCTAAGCTTTTGCTACTGTTCCTAGAGAACGCCTCATGGTATTTATTTAGAAGTTTAAGGGCATCATTTCTCATCAATGAAGGTTTTCTTTTCTTTTTACACTACAGAGGAGACTTTTTTTTTTTTTTTCTACTGAATTAGGTGTAAATGACCCCTGCCATCACTGCTGGCTTGTCCAGAATGGAGATTTGCTGATAAGTAGCCACTAATGAGGATCCAGATTCCAACAGAGAGTTCCAACAGGGTATTTAAGCAGAGAGCAGACAGTCAGGGTTTTCCATGGCATAAAGGATGGAGGCAAAGATTCTACAGGAGTCAATTTTTAAAATCACTTACTTGTGCTTAGGCCATTCAAAGTGAACTCAGACTTTGTGTAAAGACACTGACACAAGAAGCAGAAAGTCCAAGAGAGATGTCCTGGGAACATACTCACAAAGAATGTACTGAGGAACATGGTCAGGATCATGATTTCACCTTAGCTTCTGGTCAGAAATAATACCAGCTGTCATAGAAGAGGAAATGGGAAATAGGAATCATGTGTTCTCTAAAGTTTGTATGGCTTTTTGTTTATTAGGATATAGAGTAAAATCTGTAGTTATTCTCATTACCAAATGTAGGTTCATTCATTCTCAACAATACTTTATGTCACCTTCTTAAAGCCCAGAATTAATGAGCCGTTCAAGTGTCGTTCATTTTTTATAGATAAGGGTCAAGTCCAAGTCTACTAATTTAGACCCATTATAAAATTTTATCTTAATAGGCTTATTCCGCTTAACTATGTAGGCACATTACAGAGCAGCATGGCTATTTCCCTTCTCTGAACACACAAGTACTTTAAGTTCACACCATATGATTATATATCCCTTTCTGTTGTTGGCACTTGCTATTTGTGAATTAATCCTATCCCTGCTGGTGGTCTGAGAGTTTCCTGAGAATAGGAATTGTGCATTATCTTATCTTGCACAGCAGAGTAACAGAGTTACTAATCCAAACCTTCATAATGCAACTAAATCCCTATCCTACACAAAACTCCTTCAAAGGCAGCATAACAAATAAAGGTCTTAGATATGAATTCTTTTATCTTTCGCTTTTTTCCTGTCTTTCATCCCTGATATCCATCCATTATCAGAAAACAAAAAGGCAGCTTCCTCCTTTCTAAAGCCTGTCTTTAGTTCTGGCTAAATGCAATTCTCAATCCACTATATCTAAAACGAATAATCTGTGGACTTGCAAAGCTCTAAATGCTTTTTTTGAAGCTTAGGGAACTAAAGGGAAGAGGAGGTCCTGTACTGAGAGTGATTCTGTTTCCTTTTATAGAAGATGGTTTGAAACTGAAATTTTTCCATTTCTGGCATTCCAAGGGTATGAATATACTTTCTAATTATGCAGTTAAAGAGATTCTGATTGGATGACTTAAGAAAGAATATCTATTATCTATCTATCTATACCTATATCATCTATATCTATATCAGCTTAAAGTCTCCAGATATTCATTTATACACCTTAAGTGTTAGAGATGCAAAAATCTAGTAGTCCCTTAGATCAACCTTCTTTTCTAAATGAGGAAATAGACTTTGTAGAATTACTTGTCCTACCATTGGTCTCAAAGTTTGGAGTCAAGGACTTGAGTTCTCATCCCAGATCATCTTCTTATCCTACATCGATCTTAGTAAACCAAATAACTGTATTATTGGTATTTTTAATCTAGAAAAGAAATTCTGAAGTCTCTTAGAATTACATGCCTGTACGATGATTCTAACTTTCCTATTCCACTTATTTTGCAGTGAGCGCACAACTTCTGTTCTATTGTAGCTAGTTCTCTTTTTAGACTAGCTCTATACACTGCATACACACACACATACACACAAACACACACAGTAGAGTAGAGCACAGTTCTATGGCTTATTGAGTTAGTATTAACAATATGTGTGGATCCTCCAACTGCTCAAGCAGCTATGCAAAGCTGTTTCAACTGTAGACCCCTTGCCACAATCTGGGTGCAATGCTATTAGTACAGTCATTACAACACATAGTAACTTTGGCCCAAGTTTCCAGCTAATCAGCCTTTCTGAATTCAGTTGACAAATATTTTTAATTTGTTTTCAATATATCAAGTACATATCCATAAAACATGTACAGATTTTCTTTTTGATGGAATCTGAAGTCACTGACAGAAGTTTTGCAAAGCTCTGAGAATAATAATTAATAGGCAAAATGTAAGTGATATATTTCTTCTAAGTTATAGGACAACAGAGCCACTCTAGCCCATGTGAATGCTTGTCTCTCAAAGTAAACTACCTTATTGATAGATTTCTCTTACGTGACACATTTTTCCAGACTGAAGTTAATATTTAAAGATTCGAGACACAGAGTTTCTATATAGCATACTTCTTTCACAATTGCTGATTTTCTATAAGTTTGAAAGTAAATTACCTATTAGAATTTCAACATATAAAAGCCTGGAACAGCCAGTTTGAAATAATGTAGTGCCCTTGTGAGCACAATCACTTTTTAAACATCTCTGGTTATAGAACAAGTAAACCAAATGCAGCAGATTTTTTATCAGGCATAGCAGACTTTCAGGAGAACAGAAAGAATGGCCTTGGAGTTTTGGCATATATATGATTTGCTCGTCTTTTTTAAAAAAGAAAGCCTTTGGCTTTACACTATTTTAAAACATCACTTTAGGAGTTTCCAGGTCCATTTTAAGCACATGTAGAATATAAACATGGTTTTATAGAACTGCAGATTAGTACCAGAACAAACTGAGAAGGCTTAAGAATGAGAATTTACTTGACAATCACCTGAATCTATGAAGGGAACATATTTGCAGTCAATTCTTGAACAAAGGTGAAGCAATGTCTAGGTCAGCATCTCTTCATGATCATTTCTCCCCTGGACAGCTGTTACAAATGTTGAATTAATCAAGCAGATGTCACTAGCAACTTTCTAGAAAACTTAGTTATCTGACATTTTTCATTGATTTCTCTTATATTATAAAATGAAATGTCAGATACTATTAATTACATTTTTACAATAAATAGTTATGGCAGGAGTAATGGCTAAATGAAAGTACTTCCTGTCTAATACACAATGGATGTATTCATTTAAATGTATTCAATTTAGATGAATGAAATGTGTCTATATTTATTACAGTTATACATATTTGTGGGCTGAACTGATGGAGTGGTAATTACTACCTTTGTAAATAGGACAGTATTATCAGTCTGGAAGAAGATAACAAATTTTTTTTTATCATATTTTATATACCCACACGATCGATGCATTTCAAAATCTTTCTTTCAAATATAGAAATTTTACCCTTGAATTTCCAGTGGATCTAATGATTGTAAATATGATCTGTCAGTAGTTCTGCTTTTCTTGAAGGATGCTGAGGGTTGCTCTCTGTCTCATGGGAAGTGACAGAGGGTAACTGAGCATCTCAAGATCTTTCCATACAAAGGAGCTCTCATTTGTCATTTGACATGCTCGAGCTCAGCTGTATGCATTACATAATATGGATTAGATTGCTCTTACACCATCTATTGCTTTTCTTTGAGTTCAACAAAGGTAGGACTATTAAAATGTAACTTAGTTGACACTTTTTTTCTGAATAATAGACTATTTTAAGAGCAGTTTTGAGTTTATAGGAAAATTGGACAGGAAGTACAGAGAGTTCTTATATATTCTTCCCAACTCTTATGCATAGCTTTCTTAATTATTAACATTTTGAATTAATGTGATGGGTAAGGATGTTCATTGGTGAACCAATATTGATATATTATTACTAGTTAAAGTCTGTAGTTTACATTAAGGTTCACGCTTTGAGTTGTACAATTGTATAGGTTTTCACACCAGCATATCTATTTTAGGCTTTCCAATTCTCTCCCCTTTACCACTAACCAGCAAAAAGTCAGAATGAAATCAAATGTATTCATTTCTTCACTGATTGCATTTATTCATTCATGCATTCATTAATGGGTGTTTGCTAGGTGTGAAATCTAGAACAAGGACTATAATTTAATGGATTCAACCACTTCCCTGACCCTGAGTAAATTTAGATATCTTCTCATGCCCTCTCTTTTTCTTTCATCGAGGATATTGCATGGTTTTACTTGTGAGGGCTGGGATGTTCTCTATTAGAGATTGGTAGTCCTTGCATCTCAATGAGCTAATACTATATTGTGTCCAGCAAGGCTCATTGCTTTATGTGGGTTTTACTGTTTCATTGATTGTTAAAGAAAAAACTGCAAACCAATCCATGACAAGTTTAAAACTTGTGCAATGCGGTATCTGTATCTGATCAATAAGCAATCTGGAAACAACTGTCCCTTTTTTCCTTCATGACAGACAAGCATAATTAGCAGTAATGCAATAGCTGCTGTGATGATCGTCATCAAGTGCACCTGAGACTATCTTATACACTTTCCAAAGTGTTTTTTTTTTTTTCCTGGTGGAAGACCTATATATTAATTTATGCTGAGAAAACTAAAGTTGATGGTATAGAATACTGTTGAACAGTGGTTCTAATGGAAATGCATGTGTTTTCAAAAATACAGATGCAGCCAAATTAGGAAGTTTTTCCAAAATAAGCAGTTATACAAGCAAATTTTAAATACTGAATTGCTTCCTGAACAGAAATGCAATCATCACTCCGGCAGCTTGCCAGTAAATCAGAAATTTGTCATTCTTTTCAAATTGGAATTGATGCTGAGCTGTCCTCAAAGAATACCACCAGAGAAACATTTACATATTTAATGTGCTTGTATTTATCTTTTAATCTGGGCAGCTTGAATAAATCATTAATAAGAGGGGAAAACCTCTTTTTCAATTCCAGGAAGTGGCTGACATCACACCTATCTGGCCATTGATGGCAAGGTCTAACTTTGGTCATATTCTATTCCACATCTAGGAAACCAATACTGATTCTCAATGAATTATTAGGAAAATAAGTGATTGTGGTAAAATGAGAAGAGCATTGTAAATCAAGAATTTATATTCTGATTGTTAATCTGTGTGCAGTTCACCCTCTATTACTTTAAGATAATTCTTCAATGAACTCTTTAGACTTCAGGAGATACATTAAAAAAAGATATATTAAAAGTCTAAAAGTTTTATGATAAGCCTTAACGTTGCCAGAGTAAACCAACCTATCTATTATGTAGCAGGAAAGACATTCTCTGCTTTTTTATAAATTTCAAATTCCAAGAAATCTTTATTGAGTTTCTTCTAAATAAGAAGTACATACTAGATGCTATAGAATGCAAAACCATTCTTTTTATAAAAGCAGACAGTCACATCTTTAGGAAAATTAATGTTAGTAATATTAATTTAAATTAAGCCCCTATGATGCTCTCTTAACTATGTGTGGAATTTCTAAATAGTATGAAAGTTAAAAAAAATTGTGAGATAAAAACATCTGAAGTCCTAATTATGTAAACCAAATTTGAATTTAATAGCAGGTTATAGTGCTTTCATATGAGATGGTGGGCTGAAGATGCTATTGACTTCTCTCCATTATTCAAACTTTCATTGGATAACGATCATTGCATTGTAGACTCATGGGAGAATGACATTATTTTAAAATAATTTTTTACTATCACATACATATAATGATACACACACAATATTCAAACATCAAGTACCTGCTTTTTTCTTTGTACTGTACTAAGTGCCTCTATAAAAATTATTTTATACTCAGAACAATCCTGCAAGTTACTCATTATTGCCCTTAACTTACATTAAGATAACTGAAACCTTGAAAGTTTAAACTGCTCTAAGATAAAGGCTGAGATTTAGGCTAGTCAGTCTTCAAAGACTAATTTTTTCCCCTGCCATAAAAAAATAAAAATAAAAATAAATAAATAAATAAATAAATAAACCCTCTAAAAAGAGTTTTCCCCACACACAATCTCTTCTAGATATACAGTAAGACAATGGGAACCAAAAGAGTTTTCTGAATCAGTGTCAGCCACTTGATATCAAAGGTGGGGGAAAACATACTTTCTGAAGTAGGATTTTATTTGGGGCCAATATACTAGAACAGTTTAGAGAACATTAAAATTCTTAAAGCCATCTCTTACACATAACTGTAAAAGGTCAAATGTGAGATTTCAAGCAAAGAATATGAATTCAATCCTCAAAGCTCAGAGCTGGTATTACCATCAAGGAGATATGAAGAACAGCAATTGATTTTTTTCTCTTTCATTTTAACACTCAGGACACATAGTCACAAGCAGTAGAAACAGAACTATCACCTTGTATTTTCCTAGTGCCCATCTCTCAGCTTCAAGGGCTTTATAGAGTTTTAAAAATTATAATTAATCCTCTAACTCTCTCTGGGAGCTAGGGTTTCTATATCATCCTAAATCTACATAAAAGTTAGCAGAGACAGTTCAGAGTTATGTGACATCTGGATAAAGGCTAAGTAATTGGGGCAGCTGTGAACATGGTGATTAACAGCTTCCGAAGTCAGGCAGATCTGAGTCTAAATCCAGTCTCTACTCTTCAACATCAAGAGAGTTTCTAAATGTGTTTGTGCCTTGCCTTCCATATCTTTATATGGGATAATAATAAATAATAACTCATAAGAGTATTGTGAAGATTAAGGGAGTTAAGATGTATGGAGTGCTTGGCAGATTTCTGGTTTATAATGAGAGTTCAGTGGATATTAGTACAGAAGCATCATCTTAATAATAAAAATAATTTGGTAGCAAACATCCATATTTCTAATTAAATGCATTACTCTAGTCAGAATGCTTGCCATTTTACAGACACACCTATTCATGAATGTAAAATTCTTGGTGTGAAAAAATACATTTTCTCTTCTCGCAACCAAAATATTAATTATGAAAAGTAATTAATTACTACAAAATTCTTACTGAACTGCAACGTAAAATGCCTACTGGTAATACCTAATGTTTTTTAAATGACTCTTGTTAAGATAACTGTCATGTTAAATTTATAATTCTTTTTCAACCTTTCAATGAATCATTGAGAATGGTTAACAAGTTTTCTTTTTTTCATAAATGTTATTTTTCTCTGTTAAATGAGATTCGAAAGCCTCCTCTTCATAGGCAGTGAGAAGAGAAATTTATATAACTAGCAAATCAATAATGGAGTTATACATCAAATTTTGTATGCCTATTGTATTATTGTGAACTTTATTGACTTTATTTTTAAATTTACTGATATTGAGAATAGGTGGATATTTTTACTCCTTCCATAATTATTCCATATCTCTAAATATACTTAAAGACTGTGTAATTATTTTAGAGAGTAAATATCACCTTAGTTTGCCTTTAAGGTTATTTGAAATTCTGAGTGCTTACAGGGTACCCAGTCAATGCTATGGGTGAAACAGAAAAAAAAAAAACTGACTTTTTCTTCCAATTATTTTATTAAAATTATTTTATTTTTTATTGAGATAACATTGGCTTCTAATATATTAGAAGTTTCAGATGTGCAGCATTATAATTTGACATCCGAATATATTATATTGTGCTCATCACCAAAATTCTAATTTCCATCTATCACAATACATTTGACCCCTGTGACCCATTTTTCCCTCCCACCACCCCACCACCCCTCTGGTAAACACCGATCTGTTGTCTGCCTTTATGAGTTTTATTAGTTTTTTTGTTGTTCATCTGTTTTGATTTTGTTTTTGTTTTTTTTTTGTGGAATGTAAAAAACAATTATTCTTACCTAGTATAAACTAGGTAAACTCTATAGTAACTTGTGATTATCACTCTATCATAATTTATAGTGTTCATCTCTTTACATGTAATTATCCCATACTAGACTGTAAAATTCTGAAGGGAAGACCCAGTAAGAAATTGACATTTAGAAGTTGCTTAACAGGAGATTTTTGAATGCATGAATGCTTAATGGTTAATTGGATAAATGTATGGTTATGGTTGAATAGATGGTTGGGTGGATAAGGCAGCATAATACAGTGGAGAGTGTGTCCCTGCTTTACCATTGCCTAATTTTATACAAGTCATGATATTACTAAACATCATTTGTCTCTTCTGCTAAACAGTAGCTTTAAACTGCATAATACCTCTCTTACTAGTCTGAGACCTTACCCTCCAGCCTCTGGAACATATGGCTAGACCAACTCAGCTCCATTTTCATAGATATTCCAATTTCATACTGGAGAACAGGCCTACCTCTCGCTGAGTAATATTACGGACCATTTGGGTCACAGTCCTTTTACTCAGCTTTAGCTCTAATCTCAGTTTTCAAGTTTTGCCAAAGATTTTAAATACTCATTTATTTTTCTCTTCCTCTATAATTCCTCTGCCCCTACCCAACTCTTGGCTATATTGTTCTCTGCCTGAGATTTCTACCACCAGGTCTCAGCTTTCCCTTTTTTCATCCCCAGTCATATGCTGTTGGGTTTATGCTCTTACTTCTGGCTTTGCTGGATACACTGGATTTTGAACTCTATGTGTTTTACTAATGACATTTATATCTCACTTATGCATGCTTCTTCTCCTAATAAAGGGACTAGGATACACCCTGGGGGATATCATTAATCCTTAAAAGGAAGAGAAATAGGTATATCAGCACCATTTCCTTTCAAGAAATGGGATACGTAATTTAGTCTGATAACTTTGTAAAATGTGAACATTCACAGGAAATGGTATGTGACTAAAATGTTGGTAAAATTCTAATTATAACTATTATTTTTTCATTGAAAATCATGTAATATTATAATTAAAGGATGGTTTAGAGATAAAACATGTTTAGATGAAGATACCAGGTAATCAGAGAAGCTTCAATCCTGGCCATTGAGTTATTGTCATAAAATTCTCTACATAATCTGGAATAATGTGAAAATACATTTTAATCACATGTTCATCCTGTATTCTCAGTTGCCACCCACATCACAATCAGTTAATAAAGCTGAGGCATTTTTAATTACTGAGGCAGAGTTGCTCAATATCTAAGGCATATGGTGAGTTTTCTAAGGCTATTCCAGTGTCATAGTAAAGTAAGAAGAACCATGGTTAAACCAAAATAGTCCCTAGTTCCAATCCTGTTCCTGAAATTATACTAAAAAGGGCATGAAAAAATCTTAGCGAGAATGACTGAATAAGAAATAATGATTTCCCCTGATTCTAAGCCAACTAAATCAAGAGATTTAGCTCTACCTATATTATAGTCCAGCCTCAATTCTCAACAGTGACTACATTAGGAGGCCATTATCCCAGTTCTTAGAGTAATTGAGACTTTTTCTGAAATCAGAATCCATATTCTCATCACTGGATACATCCTTTTCAATAGCTTTTATATCTCCCATTAACCTTGAATGTCTTCAAATTTCTACTTTAACTCTCTTAGATAGGCAATCCAGATATTTGGTCTAGTTTTGATGCTTGTTAATGATACTCATGTATTTCCTGTCATTTGCCATTCACGTTAGCTCTTATATTTGGGCTTTAATAATTATTTTCCTATGTCTAAATTTAGTAATTGCTCCATTGCTTCACCCAACCCTGTAAGGATGTGCCTGAATTGTTTGTGTTTGTTTTCTTGTCTAGGCAGTGATGCCCCTATGATTTCGGTTCATGGTCTGATTTCTTTTTATAGAGGGTTAGTCATTTTAGAAAAACAAAGCTAAAACCCATCCTGTATTTTGTTCATCCATTTTTATGCATATTTATTTGATATCATCTATGTGCCAATCATTCTTTTATTTAGGCACTGGGATAATAGAGAAGAACTTGCAGAATGGTAGGAACCATGTAAGCTACCATCACTTGTTAATTTATGTAATGCATATTAAGTAGATACCAATTCTGGGCTAAACATTATGTTGGTGTTGTAGAGACAAAAATGAATAACACAGTCCCTGCCTTCAAAGGATTTATGGGAGCAATAGACATGAAAACAGACAATTTAATATCATGAGATATGTCTAGTAATAGAATTTAAAAGGATAATTTGGAAGCATGAATTGATACAAGATGATACTGATGAAGTAGGAAGGAGCTTGTGTGGTATATTAATAGGATTGGCCTTAAAAGTAGATGGTAAAGTACAGTTGTTTATTACCATGGGAGTGAGGCATAAGTTATCTGAATTTGAATCTCCTCTCACTAATTCAGTGACTATGAGTGTGTGATCTCTCTAAGTGTTGGTTGAAATATTTGTAAAATGTAGATTTAAACAGAACTTATTTTTGTAGGGTTGTTGTGAGGAATAAATGAGATAATTCACATACTTAGCCCAATAGCTGGCACATATTTATGCTCAATAGTATTCATTACTATTATTCTCTAGGAAAAGAGAAAATTCAAGAAGATTTTAAGCAGAGGAACAAAGTGACCAAAGTACTTTTTGAGATAAAGCATGGTCAAATTGTAAGGGTAATAGTCTTGAAAAATATGTGATAAACTCATTCGTTATGTCTGTGAGGAACTGAGGCTTATGGGAGAAACTTAGACTGAAGTTAGAGATTATGGATAAATAGGGCTGTAGCTATAGTGTGAGTGGGGAGATCTCCCAGGGAGAACGTGTTGAGTGGATAATCAGTTGGGTGAAGATGAACTTTTGTGTCATACAAAAATATAAGAATTAATATCAATAGAACTGTCTATGAAGGAGACAAAGTAGAAATGATCATAGATGTGTTTGGTAATAAGTAACATAATTGAGGCTTTCTCCTTCCAGAATAGTCATGGAAAAAACTTCCAAAGAGTTCAAAGAGCTGGTTTGGGAAAGAAGTACAAACTTACCAATTTAACAAGGTAGCAAATGCATTATGTGCAGAGAATAACAAGTCTCAACACTGATGATCTCAGTGAGACTAAAATACATGACATGCAGTGAATGATATAAAACAATGTAATTAATGTTTCAACAAAATATTGTAGCCGAGAGGGCTTGTAATGTTTGAGATGGGTCATTTGGATAGGCAGAGGAAATGGTACTGAGATTTCCAGTTAGGTGAGTCAACAGAACCACAAGCTGGAAATGGGCAATAAGAAGGATGAATAATGACCAGATTGCAGTTTAGGGCTTCTTCGAGATAGTTTATTATGTATTTATTGATAACTTAGAGATAAGGCTGAGCTGAAAGTTACTTCCACAGTGCCATGAATTTTCGAAAAATAATTAGCCTCACCATATTATTTCAGTCACAGTAAAATTATCAACTTGAATAATAAGTTATCTGGTTATTATATTAGAGAGGAATATAACCAACACATTTGCCTTTTTTTTTGAAGGATTTTCCAGAAAAGGAGAAGTCCACAGCAAAGGCCCTGGAAGATGTAAAGGCAAACTTTTACTGTGAATTATGTGACAAGCAGTATCACAAACACCAGGAATTTGACAATCATATTAATTCTTATGATCATGCTCATAAACAGGTAAGCCAAAGTGGGAAAAATCCTTCATATTCCTGGATTTACACCTTCAGAACAGAATGTATGCATTTGACCTTATTTATTATCATCTAAGATGCTGAGGTAAAACCATTTTGTATCTTTTTTTTCCCCTAGAACGTTGTGTTTTCTATTTAAATGTTAGGTGAAATATTTTTTCCTAGAAGTAGCATAAAATGGTAGATGAACTTAGAGATGACTGACATTTGTTTTAGAATTATGTATATGGCAAAACCAGAACCCAGTAAAAATAGTATCAATTTCAAAACCGCCTAGCTTGTTTGTGTAGAACTAGAACACGGGACCAGAAATAGGACAGAATCTGTTATAGAGTTCTTTCAAGAGTTCCAAGGTGTAAGTATAGGGAATACTAGGTCTTTAGGAAAACAAATCTGAATAAAAGATTATGTTTTCCCAAGAATACTCTCCTAGGAGAGTTAAACTGGTTACTTAATAAATAAACCATTGCAAACAAACAAAAATTTAGAAAGTCAAAGTTTAGGAGGTAATGGCAACATTTAATTTATTTTTCTTGAAAAGATTATATATACATATACTATATATTACATATATAATTATCAGTGTTGTTATTCCACACTTGGCTGCTAATATTCTCTATTTTCATCTGCCTTTGAAAGAGGTGGCTATTTTGTTCTCATCCTGTTCTATCTTATCCTTGCTGCATGAGGTATAAAGATATTGGCCATTTAGGAATTAGGAGTGTTAAATACCATTAAGAAAGAAATTCCACAGAGGATTATTGCTAAGGGTATAAGAAGGTGAACGCTTCTGATGCCAAAGGGACCAAATATCTTGGAATATATGGGTAAGTCTTATATAATATAGACCTAAAATATTTACTCAGAGTGAACAACAATGAATATTGTGACTAACATCACAAATATTTATTGAGTATATATAAGATATATGGCCTTGGAAGATGCAAGACATAGTTTCTATCTTTAAAGATATGGCATGTGTATATAATTGACTATATTTCACTGATAAGAGCAAGAACCATGGAATATATTGTTTCAGGACTGTGATTCCAAAATTTTAATGTGCATATAGTCATTTTTGAACTTGTTAATAATTCAGATTCCCAGAACTATTCTAATTCAATAGTTCAGAGATTGGGCCTAGGAACATGCATTTTTAAATAATATAACATGTAATTTTTCAAACATATACAAAAATGAACTATGTGGCTATCATCCAACTCTAACAACAATCAATTTTCTTTCGTTTACCACTACTCACCACCCTCCCACCACCATCATGCATTATTTTGAAGCGAGTTCCATATATTGTACCATTCCATCTGAAAATGTATCAAGATATATAATGATGCTTAAACAATGCAGTCATTATGACATCTAAAAATTAAGAATCTTAATATCAGTTAGTGTCTTGTTTTCCTAGTTGTCTCATAAGTTATATATGAATTTGGAGCAGTAGAAATCAGGATCCAAAAATACCCATACTTTTGATTAACAAGTCTTTAAGTTTCTTTCAATAAACAGTTGACCCTTGAATATCATGGGTTTAAACTACATAAGTCCACTTAATGCAGATTTTTAAAATAGATATATTAGAGAATTTTTTGGAGATTTGCAACAAATTGAAAAACTCACAAATGAACCATGTAACCTAGAAATATCCAAAAAAATTAAGAAAAAGATAGATGTGTAATAAGTGCATAAAATATATATAGATACTAATCTATTTCATCAATTACTACTATAAAATATATACAGATCTGTTATAAAAATTTTAAAGTTATCAAAATTTATGCCAAAACACTTACAAACCATACATGATACCACTTACAGTTAAGAGAACTGTAAGCAAATGCAAAGATGTAGTATGAAATCATAACTGCATAAATTAATTGTAATATGTACTGTCTTACTGTAATAAATTTTTAGCCACCTCCTGTTGCTGTTGCAATGAACATAAGTATTTCTAGTATCTGCTTAAAACACCATGCAATGCTAATCATCTCCATTGAGCAGTTTGTCTTTCCAGTAAATTGTATATCATAGTAAAAGAGTGATCTCTTGCAGTTCTAATGTATTTTTCATCGTGTTTAATGTAATACCATAAACCTTAAATAACACCGTGGGACCCATACAAAGTTCCCCTAGTGATGCTGGAAATGATCCCAAGAAACAGAGAAAAGTCATGATATTACCTGAAAAATTTGAATAGCTCGATATGTACCATAGGTTGAGGTCTGCACCCACCATGGCAAGATGAATGAATCCAGTGTAAGGAACACTGTAAAAAAAAAAAAAAAAAAAAAGACAATGTGAAGCCATCACAGTAACTACACTAGCAGGCATGAAAACCTTTTTATCTCATATTGAAAATGCAGCTTTTATGTGAGTGCAAGACTGCTATAAGAAAGGCATATCTATAGACTCTAATATGATTCAAGAAAAAGTGAAGTCATTATGTAACAACTTAAAGCAAAAGAAAGGTGAAGGCTCTAAAGCTGGAGAATTTAACGCCAGCAAAGGACGGTTTGATAATTTTAGAAAGAGGTTTGGCTTAAAAAATGTCAAGATAACAGGAGAAGCACATTCGCCGACCAAGAGGCAACAGAGTTCCCAGACACCAGTGAGAAAATCACTGAAGAAAAAAGATATCTGCCTGAACAGGTTTTTAATGCAGACAAAAAGTGCCCTATTCTGGAAAAAAAAAAAAATGCCACATAAGACATTTATTAGTAAGGTGGAGAAGCGAGCATTAGGAATGAAGGCAGGAAGAAATAGGCTAACTCTACTGTTTTATGTGAATGTTGCCAGGTTTATGATCAGGCGTGCCCTTATCTATAATTTCTGAGCTGTGAAGGGAAAAAATAAACTCCAGCTACCAGTCTTTTGGTTGTACAACAAGGAGTCCTGGGCAATGAGAATCATTTTCTGTATTAATTCCATCGATACTTTGTCCCTGAAGTCAGGAAATACCCTTGCCACTAAGCGACTGCCTTTTTATTTTATTATTAATATTTTTTATTAGTTTCAAGTATACAGTACATTGGTTAAATATTTATGTAGTTTATGAAATGATCAAGTGACTGCCTTTTAAAGTATTTTTTTAATTTTATTAAATCTATTGGGGTAACATTGGTTAATAAAATTATATAGGTTTCAAATATAAAATTCTATAATACATCATCTGTATATTGGATTGTGTGTTCACCACCCAAAGTCAAATTTCCTTCATCACCTGTATTTGACCCCTTTATCCTTTTCTACCTCTGCCCCACCTCCCTTCCCCTCTGATAACCACTATACGCTTGTCTGTGTCTATGAGTTTTTGTTTGTCTTGCTTGTTGATTTTTGCTTTTAGTTTTATATCTCACTTATGAGTGAAATCATATGGTTCTTGACTTTTTCCATCTGCCTTATTTTACTTAGCATGATATTCTCAAAATCCATCCACGTTCTTGCAAATGGCAGTATTTCATCTTTTTATGACTGAGTAATATTCCATTGTATATGTGTACCACATCTTTTTTTATCCAATCATCTATCAAAGGACTCTTCAGCTGTTTCCATGTCTTGCCAACCATGAATAATGCTGCAATGAACATATAGGATATATATATATATCTTTAAAATAAATGTTTTCAAATTCTTCTGGATACCCAGAAGAGGGATTGTTGGGTCATATGGTAACTCTATTTTTAATTTTTTGAGACGCCTCCACACTGTTTTCCACAGTGGCTGCACCAATTTACATTTCCATCAGCAGCGTATGAGGGTTCCTTTTTCTCCACAACCTTTCTAACACTTGTTATTTCTTGTTTTGTTGATCATAGCCACTCTAACAGGGATTGCAGTTTTGATTTGCATTTTTCTAAAAGATAAGTTGAACATCTTTTCATATATGTGTTGGCTATTTATATGTCTTCTTGGAAGAAGTGTCTGTTCAGGGATTTGAACTTTAAGTTATTTTGATAGCACAATGCCCCTGACCACCCAGAATCCCATGAGTTCAACATCAAAGTAGTCTGCTTGCCCCTAACATAATGTCTCTAATTCAGCCTCCATATCAATGGATCATAAGGACCTTTAAGGCTTATTACATATGACTCTATTGAAAGGATTGTCAACACTCTGAAAGGGAACCCAACAGAGTGAACATCATGGAAGTCTGAAAGGATTACACCACTGAAGTTGCCATTGTTGTTATAGAAAAAGCCATGAACACCAACAAGCTAAAAAGAGTAAATTCCTTCTGGAGAAAACTGTCCAGATGCTGTGCATGATTTCAGAAAATTGATAACACAGCCAATCAAGGAAATTACAAAAGAGATTATGGATATATAGCAAAAAAGATGGGGGATGAAGGGTTTCAAGATATGGATCTTGGAGAAATTCAAGATCTAATAGTTACCACATCAGAGGAATTAATAATAAATAACTTGATGGAGAAAAGTGCTTCTGAATCAGTGCCACACAAGGAAGAAGACATAGCAGAAGCAGTGCCAGATAACAAATTGACATTAGATAATCTGGCAGAAGGATTCCAGTTATTCAAGACTGCTTTCAACTTATTTTATAACATTGACCCTTCTATGATAGAGACACTGAAACTAAAGCAAATGGTAGAAAAAGGATCGTACCACATAAAAACATTTTTAGAGACGTGAAAAAGCAAAAAAGACAAATTATGATGATTATGATTTTTTTTTGTAAAGTTACACCAAGCATGCCTGCCTTTCCTAACTCTCTTTCCATCTCATCCACTTCTTTTGCCTCTGTCACCCCTGAAATAGCAAGACCAACTTCTCCTCTTCCTCTTCCTTCTCAGACTATCAAGATGAAGACAAAGAGGATAAAGACCTTTATGATGATCTACTTCCATTTAATAAATAGTAAATAATCATCATGCCATACAGTTACTAAACTTATCTGTTGTATATGTGTGTGAATGTCTTTGTGTGAAAATCTAATAACTGTACAGCAAGAACTGTATGAAATGTTTTTGCGGTATCCTTAGCATCATTGTCTAAGTATTCATCCTGTAGAACATTGTGTGCAAGATTTGTATGGAAGTGTGTAGCTTATCCTTACATAGGCATAAGATGAGTGATATTTAGTATAAAATTAATAATGTGTCAGTTTTCTTATTGTTTTATAACTTTGCTTTCTCTCTCTCTCTCTTTGTCTCTTCCCCCTACCCCACCTCCATTTTGGCTTAGAGAAACTGTATATTAGCCTATCATCACAGGTGTTTTTTTTAAATGTAACAATGTTTCCAATACTATATTAAGAATATGTCTGTAACATTGTATGCAATAAAATGTTTTATAATGATCCATTCATTAGTGTACAAGCTTGGCTACTATAAAGCAATAGATCAATAGCAATAGTACTGGCTACCACCCAGTGGTCATAGTTGCTGCTTCTTCATTGTCAATCCATTAATGGCCATATCTGTAAATAAATATAAATTTATTTTTCACATTATCTTTTTTTGATGTCTATGTTACTAATATATATAACATTTACAGTGTTTTGTATCATATAAGACCATATTGATGTGGGTACCGACAGACAGTTGATTCATCTTATAAACATATGATATAAACTTAAGGTATCAATCAATACATGTAGTACTGTAAATGCATTTGCTCTTCATTATGATTTTCTTAATAATAGTAAAAATACAATATATGCTACATATAACATACAAAGTATGTTAATCAACTGTTTATGTTATGGATAAGGCCAACAGGGGACTGTCAGTAGTTGAGTTTTGGGGGAGTCAAAAGTTATCTGTAGATTTTCTACTGCATGGAGGGTTGGCACTCTTAACTCTGCCTTGTTCAATGGTCAACTGTATATTTAATCTAGAACGTTCTCATTCCCTCTTTAAATTTTACTCCTTGCAATTTATTTGTTGAAAAAACTGGATTGTTTCACACATTTAACATTTTTCTGAATGCAACCCAGTGTTGTCTTTTCACATTTTCTCTGTCTTCTGTAATTCCTTCAAACTGATCATTATATAGAGAGATCTGATTAAATGCAGGTTCATGTTTTCTATTGGCAATAATATGTTAGAGGGCATATTTTATTATTCTATAAAAAAAAATCTGATATCTAGTTGTCTCTTTTATATGACTAAGTTTGGAAAGTGGGTTTGGGTGCTATCAGCTTGATCCATCTATCATTAAGTACCCCAGAAATGTTTTTTCACTAATGGTTTTTGTAGCCATAAATAATCATTTACTTAAATTTGTTATTTCACTTGGAGTTATAAAATGATGATTCTAATTCTCTCATCCTTTTGTCATTTATTAGAATAGATCCGTAAAAATAAATTTCCCATAAATATCAGCCCATGTGGATTTTTAAGTGGTATTTAGGCTACATATTAAGGAAAAAAATTTATTCCAAGAATTTAGAGACATAAGTGATCAATAAGTCTCATAGGATAGTGACATTTGCCCATGCTTTAAACATGCATAAGTAGATGGCGACAAGAGGAACACAAGAAGCTAAGGGGAGAAAATGGAAGAGCATGAGGCATCTTTTGAAAACTAGAAAGTATTGGGTTACCAGGGGATAAATTATCCACACCTGATCTGGTGGCCACATCCTCTCTTGAACTCTGAAACTCTGTCTAATGAAATTCTTTTTTTTTTTTTTTATGACTTTCTTAAATCTTATTTCCTTTGGCTTTCCAATGTGTGGATAAAAAACCTTTCCTCAATCCTCGTGTTCTATCTATGCATTCATTTCTATTTTTCATTAGGCTTACCAGAATTCCAACATTCCTAGGCATGCGCCTTCATCAAACAATGATTGAATTTCTACTTTGTGTTACCGTTCTAGTTCTGGAATATGGACAAATTAGTCTCTAGCTTCAGGGAGCCTATATTCTAACAGAAGATAGAAATGTCAATAAATTTTTCTTTTTATTAAAAATTAAGTTTATTGGGATAACGTTGGTTAATACAATTATATAATTTTCAGGTGTACATAATAATTTGATATCCATATATTCTATTGTGTGATTACCACCTAGAGTCTAATTTTCTTCAGCTACCATATATTTGAACCCCTTTACCCACTTCACCCTACCTCTACCCCCTCATATTTGTACCCCTTTACCCCATCTACTTCTCTCCTCCTCCCTGACTCCCTACCCTCTCGTAACCAATAGTCTATATTCATGTCCATGAGTCTCTGTTTGTCCTTCTCATTTGTTGCTTTTAGGTTTATATCCTACATATAAGTGATATCATGTGATTTTCAACATTCTCTATCTGGCTTATTTCGCTTAGTATGATTATCTTGAGGTCCATCTATATATATATATACCACAGCTTCTTTAGCAATCATCTATCATAGGATACTTCAGCCTCTTCCATGCCTGGCCACTGTGAATAGCGCTGCTATGAACATCGGTGTGCAAATATCTTTTCGGATATGGGTTTTCAAGTCTTTGGGGTAAATACCCAGTAGAGGGATTGCTGGATCATATGGTAGATCAATTCTTAGTTTTTTGAGGAACCTCCATACTATTTAACATAGTGGCTGTACCAATTTGCAGTCCCACCAGCAGTGTGTGAGTGTTCTTTTTTCTCTGCATCCTCTCCAGCATTTATTACTTGTCCTGTTGATTATAGCTATTCTAACAGGTATGAGATGATATTTCATTATGGTTTTGATTTGAATTTCCCTAATAGCTCATGCCTTTGAGCATCTTTTCAAATATTTGTTAGCCATTTGTTTGTCCTCTAGGGAGAAGTGTCTGTTCGGGTCCTCTGCCCATTTTTTGATTGGATCATTTGTTTTTTTGTTGTTATTGAGTTGTATGAGTTCTTTGTATATTTTGGATATTAGGCCCTTATCGGAGGTGTTGCTTGCAAATATATTTTCCCATTCGGATGGTTCTCTCTTTGCCTTGTTGACGATTTCTTTTGCTGAGGAGAAACTTTTGAGTTTGAGGTAGTCCCATTCATTTATTTTTGCTTTTACTTCCCTTGCTTTTGAGGTCAAATTCATAAAATCTTCTTTAAGTCCAAGGTCCTAGAGTTTAGTTCCAATGTTTTCTTCTATGAATTTTATTGTTTCAGGTCTTATATTCAGGTCCTTAATCTATTTTGAGTTAATTTTGGTATGTGGTGATAGACAAAAGTCTAGTTACATTCTCTTGCAGGTGGCTTTCCAGTTTTCCTAGGACCATTTATTGAAGAGGCTTTCCTTTTTCCACTGTATATTTTTGGCTTTTTTGTTGACAATTACTTGCCCATATAAACAAGGGATTACTTCTGGACTCTCGATTCTGTACCACTGGTCCGTGTGTCTGTTTTGCTGCCAATACCATGCCGTTTTGATTACTGTCGTTTTGTAGTATAATTTGAAGTCAGGCAGAGTGATGCCTCCAGCTGCATTCTTTTTTCTCAGGATGGCTTTGACAATTTGGGGTCTTTTGTGCTTCCATACAAATCTGATGATTTTTTGTTCTATTTCTTTAAAAAATGCTGATGGAGTTTTAATGGGGATCGCATTAAATCTGTATAATGCTTTAAGTAATATGGTCATTTTAACTATATTGATTTTTCCAATCCAAGAAGATGATATATCTTTCCATTTCTTTGTATCTTCTTTGATTTCTTTTAATAGGGTCTTATAGTTTTTATTATATCGATCCTTCATATTTCGTTAAATTCATTCCTAGGTATTTTATTCTTTGTGTTGCAATTGCAAAAGGAATTATTTTTTCTACTTCTTTTTGACACTTCATTGTTAGAGTATAGGAATGTTATGGAATTTTGAATATTGATTTTGTATCCAGAAACTTTACTGTATTTGCTTATTGTTTCTAGTAGTGTTCTTGTGGAGTCTTTAGGATTTTCTATATAAGAATTATGTCATCTGCAAATACTGACAGTTTGACTTCTTCATTTCCTATTTGGATGCCTTTTATATCTTTCTCTTATCTGATTGCACTTGCTAGGATCTCCAATGTTATATTAAATAACAGTGGTGATAGCGGACAGCCTTGCCTTCTTCCTAATCTTAGAGGGAAGGTTTTTAATTTTTCACCATTAAGTATAATGTTGGCTGAGGGTTTGTCATAGATAGCCTTTATAT
>NW_011888785.1:18201022-18202749 GCF_000151845.1 Pteropus vampyrus | reverse complement strand
GCCTTGCCTTCTTCCTAATCTTAGAGGGAAGGTTTTTAATTTTTCACCATTAAGTATAATGTTGGCTGAGGGTTTGTCATAGATAGCCTTTATATATTAAGGTACTTTCCTTCTATAACAGTTTTGTTAAGTGTTTTGATTATAAATGGATGCTGTATCTTGTCAAAGGCTTTTTCTGCATCTATTGATATAACCATATGACTTATTTTTTAATTTTTTTATGTAATGTATCACATTAATTGATTTGCATGTGTTGAACCATCCCTGTGCCCCTGGGATGAAGCCCACTTTATCGCGATATATAATCTTTTTAATATGTTGCTGTATTTGGTTCGCTAGTATCTTATTTAGGATTTTTGCATGTGTGTTCATGAGAGATATTGGTCTATAGTTTTCTTTCTGTGTGTTATCTTTACCAGGTTTTGGTATCAGAGTAATATTGGCCTCATAAAATGAGCTAGGAAGTATTGCCTCCTCTTCAATTTTTTGGAAGAGTTTGAGAAGAATAGTTATCAAATCTTTGAATGTTTAGTACGATTCACTGGTAAGTTTTGGTAAGTTTTTTGATGATTGTTTCAATTTCCATACTGCTGATCAGTCTATTTAGATTTTCCAGATCTTGTTTCAGTCTAGGAAGGTTGTGTTTTTCTAAGTACTGGTCTATTTCTTCTAGGTTATTAATGTTATTATATACTTATGTTATTATATACTTTTTCATTGTATTCTTGCATAATTTTTTGTATTTCTGCGATGTCAGTTGTCATTTGCCCTCCTTCATCCCTGATTTTGTTTATTTGTGTCTGTTCTCTTTGTCTTTAGTGAATCTAGCCAAGGGATTGTCAATTTTATTCACCTTCTCAAAGAATCAGCTCTTTATTGCATTTATATTTTTTATTTTTTATTTAAAATTTCATTTAATTCTGCTCTAATTTTGATGATTTCTTTCCTTCTGCTGACTTTAGGCCTCATTTGTTCTTCCTTTTCTAGTTTTTTAAGATGAAACATTAGGTTGTTTATTTGGGCTTGTTCTTGTTTTTGGAAATAGGCCTATAATGATATGAACTTTCCTCTAATGACCACTTTTGTCATATCCCAAAAGTTTTGATATGTTGTACTATCATTATCATTTGTTTCTATGTATCTCTTGATCTCTCTTTTTATTTCTTACCTGACCCAGTTATTCTTCAGTTAATCTCCATGTATTTGAGGTTCTTTCTTATTTCTTTTTGTAGTTGATCTCTAGTTTTGAGCATTATGATTAGAGAATATGGTTGTTATGATTTCAACCCTCTTATATTTGTTGAGGCTATTTCTGTGTCCCAGTATGCGGTCGATTCTTGAGAATGTTCAATATGCACTAGAGAAGAATGTATAAGCAGCTGTTTGGGGATGGAAGGCTCTGTAAATGTCAGTTATGTCCAATTGGTCTAATATATCATTTAAGGATGTTATTTCCTTATTGATTTTTCTGTTTGGATGATCTGTCCATATCCGACAGTGGGGTATTTAGGTCCCCTACTATGATAGTGTTTTGGTCTGTTTCTCCCTTTTGTTCTGTTAGTACTTGCTTTACATATTTCGGGGTTCTCTGATTGAGATCATAGATATTAATAAGTGTTATGTCTTCTTGGTGCATGATTCCCTTTATCATTATGAAGTGTCCCTCAGTATCTTTCTTTATCTTTTTAAATTTAAAGTCTATTTCATCCAATATTAGTACCGCTACT
>NW_011888785.1:18195413-18200972 GCF_000151845.1 Pteropus vampyrus | reverse complement strand
TTTTTAAGATGAAACATTAGGTTGTTTATTTGGGCTTGTTCTTGTTTTTGGAAATAGGCCTATAATGATATGAACTTTCCTCTAATGACCACTTTTGTCATATCCCAAAAGTTTTGATATGTTGTACTATCATTATCATTTGTTTCTATGTATCTCTTGATCTCTCTTTTTATTTCTTACCTGACCCAGTTATTCTTCAGTTAATCTCCATGTATTTGAGGTTCTTTCTTATTTCTTTTTGTAGTTGATCTCTAGTTTTGAGCATTATGATTAGAGAATATGGTTGTTATGATTTCAACCCTCTTATATTTGTTGAGGCTATTTCTGTGTCCCAGTATGCGGTCGATTCTTGAGAATGTTCAATATGCACTAGAGAAGAATGTATAAGCAGCTGTTTGGGGATGGAAGGCTCTGTAAATGTCAGTTATGTCCAATTGGTCTAATATATCATTTAAGGATGTTATTTCCTTATTGATTTTTCTGTTTGGATGATCTGTCCATATCCGACAGTGGGGTATTTAGGTCCCCTACTATGATAGTGTTTTGGTCTGTTTCTCCCTTTTGTTCTGTTAGTACTTGCTTTACATATTTCGGGGTTCTCTGATTGAGATCATAGATATTAATAAGTGTTATGTCTTCTTGGTGCATGATTCCCTTTATCATTATGAAGTGTCCCTCAGTATCTTTCTTTATCTTTTTAAATTTAAAGTCTATTTCATCCAATATTAGTACCGCTACTTCTGCTTTCCTCTGACTGCCATTTACTTGAAATAGCATTTCCCACTCTTTCACTTTGAGTCTATATTTGTCTTTGGAGCTGAGATGTGTTTCCTGGAGTCAGCATATGGTTGAGTTTTGTTTTTTGATCCATTCTGCAACTCTGTGCCTTTTTCTTGGTGAGTTCAGTCCATTTACATTTAGGGTAATAATTGAAATATGAAGTCTTCTTATTGCCATTTTATCTTTTGCTTTCTGGTAGCTCGGTATTTCCATTGCTTCCTTGTCCTTGTGTTTCTGTTTTCTTTATTTTGGTTGGCTTTTGTGAGTTTTGCCTCTGGTACTTCTTGTTTTATATTATTATATACTTCAGTTCTGAATCCTCTGTGTGTGGTTACCATTACAATTATGTAAAGAATAGCTGTATATATACAGTCATCCATTTTCTTCTGTGCGTGCCTTATCTCCATTCGTCTTTGTGAATTTGTCCCTATGTATGCTGAACATTCATTATTACCTTGTTACAACAATCCTCTTCTTATTATTTAAGCTTATAATGGCCTATTCTTAGTAAGGATTGCATTCTTCTGCTTCTATTTGCCTGATAGTCATTTTACTCCTAATTATGTATTTTTTTGTTTTGTTTTGTTATTTTATTTTAGGTGAGCTGACCCCTTTCAGTATTTTCTGTAGTGCAGGCCTCGTAGTGGAGAATTCCCTCAATTTTTGGATGTGTGGAGGAGAGGTCTTAATTTCTCCGTTATATCTTAAGGAGAGCTGAGCTGGATACATTATTCTAGGCTGGAAGTCCTTTTCACTTAATAGTTTAAATATTTGATTCCATTCCTTTCTGCCTTGTAAGGTTTGCACTGAAAAGTCTGATGATAATCTAATGTGTTTTCCTTTATAGGTTACCGTCTTTTTTCCCTGGCTGCCCTAAAAATTCTGTCTTTGTCGTTAATTTTTCATAACTTTAATACAATGTGTCTTGGTGAAGGCCTTTCTGAGTTGGGATAATTGGGTGTTCTGTTGATTTCTTGAGTTCTAAGCTGCAGTTCATTCCTTAGATGTGGGAAATTCTCATCAACTTTTTGTCTGAAAATTCTCTCTAGTCCTTGCTCCTTTCCCTGGCCATCAAGAATGCCCACTATTCTTGTTTCCTCTCCTGATGGTATCAGCTAATAATAAAAAGAGTTTCTCTTTTTATTATTTGTCAGTCTTCGGTTTCTCTCTTCTTCCTTCTGATTTATTTCTAGATTTCTGTCTTCAATATCACTGATACTTTCCTCCATTTGGTTGGCTCTATTTCCCAAACTTTCTATTTCATTTTTCAACTCTTGCAACGTGTTCTTTATCTCCAGAAGATCTAGTCTGTTCTTTTTGAGGGTTTCAATCTCCTTGCTCTGCTCATCTAGATGTTTTTTCAATTCCTGAAATTGTTGATATGACTCGTGTAGGAATTTACTGAGTTTTTTCAGAAGTACCATCCTGAATTCTCTGTCAGTTAAGTTGCATATTTCTATGTCTGTAAGCTTATTTTTCTGGAGATTTTTCTCTTTCTTTCTGAGATGCCTTTCACTTTGGTTTTTCAAGATATTTAATGGACTATTTCTCCACCTGGACAGTAATGGAAATGTATTCTGTTGTTTTTCCAGAAAGGTCTCTCTTTAGCCTGCTGCAAAGAAGGCGCTTTTCTTTTGGTTTCCAGTAGGTGGCATCTAAGCCTTCAGTCCCTGTCAGTGTTAGCGATAGTTTCGGTAGTGTTTGCTCAGATTCCCCTGGAGCTCCGTGGTGATCAGTCTCGGAGGGTATGGGGAGAGGGGCCCTCTGGGTTGGGAGTTGGGGGCTGTGGCTCATCCTTGCTTTTGCAACCGCAGCCGGTAAAAATTAACTGTTGTTTCTCTGCTGTGCTGCTTTTCTGCTTTCTGCCCTGATGACTGGGCCCTTTTGCCGGTTGCATGGAACTCACAACTCTCCAGGCATGCTATTCAGGGAAGTTGCCTCACCTTCTCCCCTTCCCCTCCTCCTGCAGGGATTCCGATGGCTGAGGAGCAGCTTCTTTATTTCTCGCAGTCCACCACTTGACACCCAGGGTTCTGACCTGTGGTAGCTCTTATGTGCAGATCCCACCCTCATACGTGCTGGTATGCAGTTTGGGTGATTTTTGTTGAGTATTAAATGTTCAGCTTATTGTTGTTTCAAGGGAAGAGATCTGGGGATGTCTCTCACTCTGCCATGTTCCTCCAAACTCACAATAAATCTTTAAAATATATTGATTTAAGTGTTGTAAAAATTGTATAACCAGGATACTAAGAGAGCATTCAAATAGATTTAAAAAAGAAGAGAAGGCAAGTGAGTCAGAATTCTTAAAGAATGAATAGAAGTTAACCATGTCATCAAGAATTGTAGGCCTATATAAAGGCACAGAGTGCAGTTACAGAGCATGACCCATGAAGAGAAAAACTGAAAAAAAATCCCTATGGCCATTAAGGTCACCATCACTCTCCTGGGGAACTCTTTAAAAAACTTTAAAACTGAATCTCATTTCTCTCATTCTTCTTTTCCAGTAAATCTTGCTCTGATTTTGCATTCTCTTTCCACTTCACATTTAAGATTACTCTTAAATATTTGCTAAGGCCTTCTAACTAGACTCCCTGCCTCCAATATTTTTCTTGCTCAGAACCAACATATCCATTTATGGCCAGAGTAATATTTCCAGATGACCATATTTATAACATTTCTCCACTATTGGAAATCTTCAATGGGTGATTGACTGACTTTTTAGAGTCTGAATTACTTAATCTGTCATTCAAAAAAAACACAATCTGGCTCTTGCTTCCATGTCCAGATTGATATCTTGCAACTCCAGAATTTCCCTACAGTTTTTTTAAAGATGCCTTATGCTTTCCCACCTGGTCATCTTGGCTCATAATCTTCCCTCTGCCTGGGATGCCCTCCCATCTCATGGCTGTATTTCAACTTATATTTCTGCGTATTTAATGAATGGATTGACAACTTATTTTTGGATATTTAAAATGCCGAGATCTCATGGTAAGCTGATCCAACAGCATCTTCCAAAATTCCCTTTGATCAAAACCTGTTAATGCTATTCACAATTTTGTACATGCTGTCCACTTTGGAAAACATTGAATTAATTAAATTTGCTCAAGACCTTGTAATGCTGCTTTCTTGGATAGTATTGAAATAATTTTGTCTAAAGATTTAGTTTGGCTCACAATATTTTGAATAATTACCTGAATTTTAAATGGAGCTGAGTGTACAATTTCACTTTAAATGAAACTGAATTTTGTGTCCGTAAAAATGAAGTATGCACTAAAGTAAAATATACAAAACTCTTTTTTTTTTTTTTTTTTTTAAATTCTGAAGCTAAATATGTCTATTTGGTACTTGCTTCAGTAAGGATTCTTTTTGATTGCAATGATGATTATAATGATAGTGGTGGGAATTTTGCTGAGAGTATTTTTGGTCTAAGTAATATGAATAGTTTCCTTAATTTTATTTTCCATGTGGATTCAGTCAAAATATCTGGCCTCTTATGTTGAACTTCCAACAACATTGTCTTTTGGCGCACTTAGAAGTGAATCCAAAATCAGTTTATTACTCATTAATAGAACAGCTGAGAACTAAAATCAAGCTATTCTGAATTCTACTCTCTGCTTTTCTTTCTCTAATTTATAATTACTTAGGATACTTCAGTTTAATAAGTGATTTCAAAAGCTTTTATATTATCTTGTATCTAAATAGCAACACTATGTGTTTATTTTACTGCAAAGCTTATGTTATTCATAGATTTATTGTATTTCTAGAATAGTAGGTCAAAACATAATTGTAAAGAATAAAGTAAAATAATCTAAGATTCCTAGCTTTAAATTAAATGTATTGGTTATTTAATATTATTTCTCTATAATTTGATAAAAGATTAAGATATTTTTCTTAAGTATTACTTATATAGAGAGATAACTTATTAGTAACAAAGCTGATATTCTTATATTTCTCAACAAAGGAAAAAATGAATTTTTAGCTTTGACAACCCAATTCTATGTATAACTAATGTTTTGGAAATAACTCAATTGTTTTAACTATGGCCTTGAACTTCTTATAATTCCATGTAAATGCTGAGCATTACTATTAAAGCAATTTCAATGTGTATACAAATTACAATAACTTGGATAAAGAGAACATTGTAATCATTAATATAATTAACATGTCAGTAACAAGTAATTCCTTGTGAGATTACCTACAAGTCACAATCCCTTTCTCATGACTGTTAGTTGAAAATAAAAAATACGTAGTCTAACAAGCAACAGAGAAGTCTCTTCTGCCCTAGAGATATTCTGGTTCATCTTAATTTAGAAAGAAACAAATGAGCTGGATTCTCATACAATTAACCCATGAAAATATCTTTAATAATAAAACACAAATCCACTTTCAGATCCTCCACATGTGAAGCTTAATCCTCCTTATCTTTATTTGCTTCACAATAGGATTTATTTTCACTCAGGAGGAGCTGCTCACTTGTCAAGCCTGGATTTGAACTCCAACTGATTCATTCTTAAAATATTGGTTTGGATTCTCTCCATCTCTACCTGCTCAGGGTAAAATGACAAAACAGAACTATGTTTGTCATCTTGTCTCCAAGAAGAAAATACTTCCAAAACTGCTAAGTTAATTAAATTATTACCTCTTACTTTGTTCCTACAATTTGCTTTATATTTTCTCCAAGATACCCTCCAAATTAGCCCAATAATATATTTTATCACAGTATAAGTTAGTAGTCCTCTTAATGTGGCAGCAAAACTTCAAAGTCTAGTTGATTTGTAG
>NW_011888785.1:18192010-18194533 GCF_000151845.1 Pteropus vampyrus | reverse complement strand
GAGATCTCATGGTAAGCTGATCCAACAGCATCTTCCAAAATTCCCTTTGATCAAAACCTGTTAATGCTATTCACAATTTTGTACATGCTGTCCACTTTGGAAAACATTGAATTAATTAAATTTGCTCAAGACCTTGTAATGCTGCTTTCTTGGATAGTATTGAAATAATTTTGTCTAAAGATTTAGTTTGGCTCACAATATTTTGAATAATTACCTGAATTTTAAATGGAGCTGAGTGTACAATTTCACTTTAAATGAAACTGAATTTTGTGTCCGTAAAAATGAAGTATGCACTAAAGTAAAATATACAAAACTCTTTTTTTTTTTTTTTTTTTTAAATTCTGAAGCTAAATATGTCTATTTGGTACTTGCTTCAGTAAGGATTCTTTTTGATTGCAATGATGATTATAATGATAGTGGTGGGAATTTTGCTGAGAGTATTTTTGGTCTAAGTAATATGAATAGTTTCCTTAATTTTATTTTCCATGTGGATTCAGTCAAAATATCTGGCCTCTTATGTTGAACTTCCAACAACATTGTCTTTTGGCGCACTTAGAAGTGAATCCAAAATCAGTTTATTACTCATTAATAGAACAGCTGAGAACTAAAATCAAGCTATTCTGAATTCTACTCTCTGCTTTTCTTTCTCTAATTTATAATTACTTAGGATACTTCAGTTTAATAAGTGATTTCAAAAGCTTTTATATTATCTTGTATCTAAATAGCAACACTATGTGTTTATTTTACTGCAAAGCTTATGTTATTCATAGATTTATTGTATTTCTAGAATAGTAGGTCAAAACATAATTGTAAAGAATAAAGTAAAATAATCTAAGATTCCTAGCTTTAAATTAAATGTATTGGTTATTTAATATTATTTCTCTATAATTTGATAAAAGATTAAGATATTTTTCTTAAGTATTACTTATATAGAGAGATAACTTATTAGTAACAAAGCTGATATTCTTATATTTCTCAACAAAGGAAAAAATGAATTTTTAGCTTTGACAACCCAATTCTATGTATAACTAATGTTTTGGAAATAACTCAATTGTTTTAACTATGGCCTTGAACTTCTTATAATTCCATGTAAATGCTGAGCATTACTATTAAAGCAATTTCAATGTGTATACAAATTACAATAACTTGGATAAAGAGAACATTGTAATCATTAATATAATTAACATGTCAGTAACAAGTAATTCCTTGTGAGATTACCTACAAGTCACAATCCCTTTCTCATGACTGTTAGTTGAAAATAAAAAATACGTAGTCTAACAAGCAACAGAGAAGTCTCTTCTGCCCTAGAGATATTCTGGTTCATCTTAATTTAGAAAGAAACAAATGAGCTGGATTCTCATACAATTAACCCATGAAAATATCTTTAATAATAAAACACAAATCCACTTTCAGATCCTCCACATGTGAAGCTTAATCCTCCTTATCTTTATTTGCTTCACAATAGGATTTATTTTCACTCAGGAGGAGCTGCTCACTTGTCAAGCCTGGATTTGAACTCCAACTGATTCATTCTTAAAATATTGGTTTGGATTCTCTCCATCTCTACCTGCTCAGGGTAAAATGACAAAACAGAACTATGTTTGTCATCTTGTCTCCAAGAAGAAAATACTTCCAAAACTGCTAAGTTAATTAAATTATTACCTCTTACTTTGTTCCTACAATTTGCTTTATATTTTCTCCAAGATACCCTCCAAATTAGCCCAATAATATATTTTATCACAGTATAAGTTAGTAGTCCTCTTAATGTGGCAGCAAAACTTCAAAGTCTAGTTGATTTGTAGGGACAGCAAAATTGAAGAAATATAGACTGGAGTGTCTGAAATGAATACTCAGAATCATAAATGTCGATAAAATAAAATAATACTTATTTCCTGCTGTGTTTTGCATTCTATAAACCCAGCTTTCTGGTACGTCTGTGTGTGTATACATATATACATACAGACACACATACACACACACACCAGAGTTGATCTTAAAAAACTGCCTTTGCCCTGGCTAAAAGGCTTTTTGATCTCAAGGTTGTCTTCCGACTGAAGAATAAATTAAAAATCTACGTTCTGGCTCTTTTTGTCTCAGATATGCCAAATGCTTTCCTGCTTTAGGGCATTTGCAATATTTCTGTTCTATCTGATCTGAAATTTTCTGGTTCTTCTCTTCATTTATTTTAGCTCAATCTCTCCACATCTGTGGGATCATTTCTTTTTCACTCTAACTCAGGTAGTCATTCGCCAGTCCTCCAAATCCTGATAGCCTCTTGGCCCTATTAGTTAGTGGTGATTGCAGTAGACTTGTACTGGCTCTCCAGAGTTAATTGTTCAATATTCGAAAATTCTGTGAGCTGGTTCTTGAACCATTGGTAGCTTGAAATAAGCCGTGGTGGGAGATCTACAAATACTGCAAATAGGGCTTCTCATGTTATTTTTGATCTTTTCCACATAGCTGTTATACCAGAACACCATTGCTTATTATTCCATAATATTTTTTTTATTTTATGAATTTTTT
>NW_011888785.1:18188141-18190430 GCF_000151845.1 Pteropus vampyrus | reverse complement strand
GAGTATTCTTGGCTACCTTTTCAAATATTAGTTGACCTTATATGCACTGGTTCATTTCTGGGCTTATGCCTACAGTATGGAAGATACCTGTTTAAAGTCTACTCAAGCTGAGAGAAGCATTCAAGTCATCTTGGTCATGCTTAATATATGTTTTAAGAATTGTATTTGGCCAGTGATATGATTCCTAGTAGTCAATGCATTCTAACAATGTTTATGGCTAAAAGCAACGAATATGGTAACTTTTTTATATAGACCGCCTTAGTAATTTTATAAATGGTGACTACCAACTGATATTATTTGGGAGGTATTTCCCTATTGGTCTGCCTAAAACTATGTTCATGAAAAAAATCTGTGCAAATAAATATTTTATAAATAGAGCTCTATTTTAAATGTAGTAAAATAGTTGACTATTTAAAAGACACTTAAAGGGAAGGTAATTTATATTAATGATAATACCACAGAATTAAATGTTTTATAAAAAGTTGGCCCCACCTGCCCTCCCCCCCATACACACACTTTGGCTAGAGAGCAACTGGGCTGCACAGCTTCCAGGTGTTTTCCCTTCTACTTGGAGGAGGTAGGAGCAACAGCTGATGAGGCTGTGTCTCAGCTCCCTGCCAGGGAAGGAAGGGGAGTGGTTGATCCAGGTAATGCTCAGTTTTCCAAACAAGCTCTCTTGTTGGGAGAGGCTGGGAGCTACCCCCAGCTTTGGCTATAAATTAATTTTTCTGCCAATATGGAGAACCGGAACCCTCCACACCTGTTACTGCCTTTGCTGTGAAGGCAACCCACTCTGTCTACCCACTTCTGCTTGAGTGCTGCTGGGCTGCACAGCTCTTAGGTGTTCTCACTAGCCTCTCTGGTCAGATGTAGCCAGGAGAGATTCTCTACAGTGTTGGAGCTGTGACTCAGCAACTTTTCTAGGCATTGGCCAATTAGGCTCTAATCCTAGCAAATCTCATTTAGAGGGTCCAAATCAGATAGATTTGTACCTCACTGAGATCCGTGGTCATAATGTGCCACTGACTTCATTCTGTGGATGAACCGCTAGTTGGGATTACTACTTGGGAACTGCAGGTATGAACCTGGTCTACCAACATCCCCGTACTGGTTGTTCTCACTTCTTTGTCAAAGTCAGATTCCCAGTGGTTAAGCCCCACAGATTCCTCTGTAATCCCCATGGGGTAAGATTAGAGTGGGGGCTCCCACAAAGGGACTCACAATGCTAGGAGAAGGATTGGATTTCTGCCCTGGGTTCTCTTTTCCCACTGCAGGAATCAGAGGCTCAAGGGAGACCTCTCAGCATGGCGCTGCACTGGCCTGGGGAGGGGCAATGTGGTAAGCATGCACCCTTTCTTCTTACCCTTCTATTGTAGTCTGTCTTGGTCTCTGAGGTTCAGGGAAGGTGCTTCAGCCTCAATCCCATGTTCTATTATTCACTCAGTGGTGTCTTTTTCTTGAATAGTTGTTAGTTGTTCTTGTGAGGGGGCATGAAGTCAGGAAGGACCCATTTTGGTACTGACACTCCTTAATCACTTGTTAAGTAGATAGAGTGATTACTGTAGTGAATAAGATGGGGTCCCTAATCCCAAATTCACTATAATTATTAAACTAAAGCTGTCATAAAAACACATTGTTACAATTTAAGAAAATTCTTGATAATATATTACTACTGGTGTGGTGTGCCACTCTAAGAATTTTAGACTTTACTCTATGGGAAATTGCTTGTCTTCAAGGGCTTTTAAGCAAGCAAATGATATGATCAGATTTACGATTAAGAAAAATAAATCTAAAAGTAGTTTAAGGGTTTCTGCATAAGAAGGAAAGATTGGATTTGCAGTTAGAAGGGACACTAAGAACCCAAGAGAGTGTAATCTTTATAGCAGTGACAAGGAGAAGTGAGAAAGGATGCATTCAAAAGATTGTCAGTGGCTCACAACATATGAACACATGATCTGTATCACTAGTAATCAACTAAAAATAAAGTTGGAGAGTCTTTTTTTAAAAAAAGATTGTCAAATATGAAAAAAGAATACGACCCAGTGTTGACAAGATGTGAGAAAATATACACTGTTAAACATTGCTTGTGGGAATGTAAATTGTTTCAATCTTTTGGTGTTTAGCTTTGGGTTATTTATTTTAAAAAGCCTTAAAATGTGAATTTTTCCTGTCAAGAATTCCATTTAGCATGTATTCTAGAAAAATAATCAAATGAATTCCAAAGTTTTATGTATAATGATGTTTAAAATAGAAAAAGATTAGAAGCAATCTAAACATACAATGAAAAGA
>NW_011888785.1:18185753-18188091 GCF_000151845.1 Pteropus vampyrus | reverse complement strand
TAATATATATAATCATCGAGTATTTGTTGTCTTTCTTTGGCTTATTTCACTTAGCATAATGCCTTGAAGTCTTATTCATGTCACAAATGGTAGGCTTTCCTCATTTTTTATGGCTGAATAATATTTCATTTTATAGCTGTAACACAGTATCTTCATCCATTAATGGACTTTTAGGTCATTTCCGTGTCTTGACCAATATGAATAATGCTGTTGTGAACATGGGTATGCAAGTATCTTTTTGAGTTAGTGTTTTCATTTCCTTTGGATATAATCCCAGAAGTGGAATTGCCAGATCATGCAGTTCTATTTTTAATTTTTGACAATCTTCCATACTGTTTTTCACAGTGGCTATACCAATTTACAATCTAAAGTCTGCACAAAGATTTTCTTTTCTGCACATCCATGCTAGCATTGATTATCTCTTGTCTTTTTCATGATGGCTATTCTAACAGGCATGAGATATTTAATTGTGGCTTTAATTTGCATTTCTCTTATTACTAGTGATGTTGGAGCATTTTTTTTATATACCTATTAGCCTTTCATATAGCTTCTTTGAAAAAAATGTCTGTTCAAGTCCTTTGCCCATTTTTAAAGAAGGTTATTGATTGATTAATTGATATTGAGTTATATGAGTCCTTTATACATTTTGATATTAACCTCTTATCAAACATATAGTTCGCAATATTTGTTTCCCATTTTCTACGTTGCCTTTTCACTTTGTTGATGTTTCTTTTGCTGTACAGAAGCTTTTTAATTTGATGTAGTCCCACTTGTTTATTTTTCATTTTGTTGTTTGCTCTTTATGTGTCATATCAAAAGATTAATTTCCAAGACACATGTCAGGAAGCTTTTTTAAAAATAAAAGATTTAAAATAGGCAAAAATAAAATGATTTTTTTTTTCTTCTAGAAGTTTTATGGAGCTGGGTCTTACATTTGATCCATTTCAAGTTAATTTTTGTGAGTGGTGAAAGATTGAGGTCTAGTTTCATTTTTTTGCATGTGAATATCCAATTTTTCCAACACCATTTGTTAAAGTCTTTTTTCCCATCGAGTATTCTTGGCTACCTTTTCAAATATTAGTTGACCTTATATGCACTGGTTCATTTCTGGGCTTATGCCTACAGTATGGAAGATACCTGTTTAAAGTCTACTCAAGCTGAGAGAAGCATTCAAGTCATCTTGGTCATGCTTAATATATGTTTTAAGAATTGTATTTGGCCAGTGATATGATTCCTAGTAGTCAATGCATTCTAACAATGTTTATGGCTAAAAGCAACGAATATGGTAACTTTTTTATATAGACCGCCTTAGTAATTTTATAAATGGTGACTACCAACTGATATTATTTGGGAGGTATTTCCCTATTGGTCTGCCTAAAACTATGTTCATGAAAAAAATCTGTGCAAATAAATATTTTATAAATAGAGCTCTATTTTAAATGTAGTAAAATAGTTGACTATTTAAAAGACACTTAAAGGGAAGGTAATTTATATTAATGATAATACCACAGAATTAAATGTTTTATAAAAAGTTGGCCCCACCTGCCCTCCCCCCCATACACACACTTTGGCTAGAGAGCAACTGGGCTGCACAGCTTCCAGGTGTTTTCCCTTCTACTTGGAGGAGGTAGGAGCAACAGCTGATGAGGCTGTGTCTCAGCTCCCTGCCAGGGAAGGAAGGGGAGTGGTTGATCCAGGTAATGCTCAGTTTTCCAAACAAGCTCTCTTGTTGGGAGAGGCTGGGAGCTACCCCCAGCTTTGGCTATAAATTAATTTTTCTGCCAATATGGAGAACCGGAACCCTCCACACCTGTTACTGCCTTTGCTGTGAAGGCAACCCACTCTGTCTACCCACTTCTGCTTGAGTGCTGCTGGGCTGCACAGCTCTTAGGTGTTCTCACTAGCCTCTCTGGTCAGATGTAGCCAGGAGAGATTCTCTACAGTGTTGGAGCTGTGACTCAGCAACTTTTCTAGGCATTGGCCAATTAGGCTCTAATCCTAGCAAATCTCATTTAGAGGGTCCAAATCAGATAGATTTGTACCTCACTGAGATCCGTGGTCATAATGTGCCACTGACTTCATTCTGTGGATGAACCGCTAGTTGGGATTACTACTTGGGAACTGCAGGTATGAACCTGGTCTACCAACATCCCCGTACTGGTTGTTCTCACTTCTTTGTCAAAGTCAGATTCCCAGTGGTTAAGCCCCACAGATTCCTCTGTAATCCCCATGGGGTAAGATTAGAGTGGGGGCTCCCACAAAGGGACTCACAATGCTAGGAGAAGGATTGGATTTCTGCCCTGGGTTCTCTTTTCCCACTGCAGGAATCAGAGGCTCA
>NW_011888785.1:18185358-18185703 GCF_000151845.1 Pteropus vampyrus | reverse complement strand
TGAGTATGTGAGTTTCTAGAATTGGCCATGCCATTCTGTCCTACATCAACATATTCACCCATCATTGATTAATCACTTTTTTCAGTTTTTATTAAGAAATAATTGACATATATCACTGTAGAAGTTTAAGGCATACAGTATGATGGTTTGATTTACACATATTATGAAATGGTTACTATAATCTGATCAACTAATATCCATCATCTCATATAGATACAATTTTAAAAAAAGAAAGAAGAAAAGAAAAAAAGAAAAAATATCTCCTAGTGATGAGAACTTTTAAGACTGACTCTCTTAACAACTTTTCTACATATCATACAGCTGTGTTAACTACAATCACCATGT
>NW_011888785.1:18180305-18185308 GCF_000151845.1 Pteropus vampyrus | reverse complement strand
AGATTTTTTTCATTTTAGCCTTATAAAGTACTATGATTACTTTATGATTATATTTTATTTCTTGTACAACTGTTTTTCCTGGAGTTAAAAATTGCTTAACTCTTATATTTGCTCAGTTTTGTATCAGTGCCTGTTACAAATTCATCTCTGAACTACCTACAGTATTTAAGAACAAAGTCTCATTACAAAATGTTAGATAAATGAGATAATAGGTCACTTCTGTTTTTTCCCCTTTCTTTAGAAACAAATATGGTAGAGTCCTCTGTCTTTCTGTTTCAATCTTGGGCAGGTTTCACTCTAAGCCTGCTTCACAGTTGTTATTCTGAGACTTCTTTTCATCCTTATCTTACGAATGCTTTTGCTTCTCTGATTGTATTCCTTGTTTCCTTAATCTTGTGACTTCCTATATCTTATTTTATTTCTCCCTTTTGTAGAACCTATTCTACACAGGCTTCTGAAGAAAGGAAAGTCATGAGGTAAAATTTTGGAGCCTGTCTATCAGTAAATGTAAATGTAAATTCTACCTTCACACTTGATTTATTTTTTTAATAAAAATATATCAGCTTTTAGTGTTGGTGTTAAAAAGTCACATGTCATTTTTAGTCCTAAACATTTCTTTCTGTAAACTTTTAGATTTTCCTCTTTATCATTTCTTCTTTCAACAAACATTATTTAGTACCTACTATGTGCCAAACGCTTCCAAATACTGGTGATGTAGTAAGAAACCAACAAATTATCTCCATCCTTGTGGAGTTGACATCATAGTGAGTACGGGAAAACAGAAAATGAAGATATAAAATAATAAAATATATAGGACATTGAATGATTCTACATGCTATCATAAAAAAATTTAAAAATTGTGGTGTATAAGGAGTGCCATGGGGCACATATAATTTTAATGAGGGGTTTCAGTGAAGACCCTAACGAAAAGTCAGCAATAAACAAAAGCTTGAAAGATATAAGGGAGCCATCAATAACAGCCATTTATTACAGCCACTCTGCCTGGAGGGAGAGTGTTCCAGGCAGAGTGAATGTCAAGTGCAAAGTCTGAAAAATAAGACCGCACACAGTGTTCCAAAGACTCCCAATATGCTGACATCCTACAATGAGTTGCTTTGGTATGAGTCACTTTTCAGTTACTGTGCAGGGCATTCCATGGGATATTTTAATTGGAGAAATCATGTCATTTGGGAATTTTTAAATATTATTCATCTGATAATCGCCCTTTTTTCTTGCTTCTCTTTCAAAATTCTCTTATTTGGACAACAGAATTCCAGAATAAATCTTCCAAATTTCTTATTTATCTTACTATTTTCAGTGTCTTAGTCTTTATATGAACATTCTGGGAGATTTTATCTTCCAATTTTTCTACTGAACTTTTTTTCAAATTGGATGCGTATGTGCGTGGGGAGAGAGAAATAGAAACAGAGAAAGATCAAGAGAGAATAAATTTGGTTTTAATGCTAAAGGTATTCCTGAAATATCTTGTAGTACTTGGCTGTTTGTCTGACATTTTTATTTATAACTGAAAATTTGATTAAGATTTGTGTGCATGGGTCAAATTTGGCAGATGACAACCGTGAATATAGTGTGATAGAGTAATAATTAAATTTTTCATTAGGTGATCTCCAGGGCCATAGTTTACCCCTAAACTATATCAAATGTTCCTAAGACTAGATACTACCTGGTTCAGTTTCTCCAGAGAGCAAGGCTCAGTCTTCTGCCAGAGTACACTAGGGGACTTGCTGTCTCATCTACTCTCTTGTAGACTTTAGTCAATTCTCCTATTTCTAATCCCATCCTCCATTTTCCCAGTTCTACTTCTCTAGCAAGAGTTTTCTTGATTGATGTCCACTCACCTTCACCTCAGCACTCTACTTTTCCTTGTCTGTTATGTTGCCTATCTCTCTTCCCTTTCTCCTTCCCTCCCTCCGTTTCTCCCTTCCTTCTTTCCTTTTTACTTTTCTCTGTGGACCAATGTCTTTTATTTTTCACTATAACTGGACCAATGCTGCCTTCCTCAGAGTGTTATTTTGACAACCAAATGAAAAGATGCATGAGAACCCCTAACCCAGTGCCTAGCATATACTAAGTACTCAACAGAGCTAATGGAGGCATATTTCACAAGATGTGTTTTCCAAGAGAGGCTAGAGGGCCATTTCTCAAGAGTATTGTGTGAGGGATTTTTTTCATCAAACAGGAGGCTAAACTAAAGGACCTCTAACGTATCTTTTATCTCTGACATTATGATCATATAAATGTGTAATTAAATACAATTTTCTCTCATTTAACTTAATCTTAGGCCTAGACTAAGCAATGAGAAAAAGGTAATTTACTGCTAGCGTTAGGTCCCTAGAGCCACAACATCTAGTTGGCCTTTTATTTCTCGAACACAATATGCAACTTCACTTTCATGTACATCAGATATCAGACACCATGAAAAACTATACAGCAGAGTTTTGGTTCTTTATCATGTATATGCTTTTTGCATTTGTAGAATTCTAGGTTTACTTTTCTTTGCCTATTTTTTGAGTTTTCCAACTTAAATTCTAGTTTCTTAACATAATATTTCAGCATATTATGACAGCTCCATACTAAATTAATTGTGCATGAAATTAATCCTGTAATGTTTAATAAAAGCTTCTATTATCCCATTGTTCAAGATTTACAAATGGCAATATTATTCTCTTTATCTAGTAAGTATTATTATCTGTTGAGTATCTGGCACTAGATGAGCTCTTTCATATAACAATATAAATCAACTGCTGGTAATTTAAGTAATAAAATTATACCCATAATCAAATAGCCAAAATATTGCAGAGCTGTAGGTTAAGCCTGAGCTCACACATGTTAATCATAAGGTCAGAGGTTAAAAAAGGGAAAAATACTTAACATGGAAATCAGTTTTTAATTTATTATTTCTCTCCTATTTTCATTTAATTCTGCCCAACGTATATAATATTCACTCAGTGATTTACTCTTTCGGTCATTTGTTCAAAAATCATTTGTGCTAGGTGATGTGTATTCTGTTGATATAAAAATAAGTAAGCACTTTTGGTTTCTGGTCCATTTTATGTGGAACTTGGAAGTTGTCACTGCTGTCTACATAACTAGACAAAAACCGAACATATTGAAATCAACAACTGTTCTTAGATTCATCAGAGAACTGAGGTTACAGGGCGTATTGCTTCCCCAAAATTGGAAAAAGAAAAGTATATACAGAGAATCACAACTTATCAAAGCTGAAGTGTGAGAATTCTGAGGGAATCAATAGCAGTGTAGGAAAATCTAAACCATAATTAAGAAATTGCTGGAGTCAAATGTGGACCAGTTTGATTTAAAATTTTGGCAAGGAGAGGGCATTCAGGCAGGCTACCATGCTTTTATAAATTTTACCTCTGGAGGCCCTTTCTCATTCTTATAGTGAAGATGGGAGGGGAAAAGTCCCCTTATGCTACTGGCAAGAGAGAAGAAAAGTAGTCATTTCAAAATGTATCACAGCATTCTAGTTTTTTTAAGACCTTCCCTCAGGAAAAACTTTTCCCAAGCCTAACCAATCTTGGGAAAGGGAAATATCCACCTGTCACTCTAGTCTTCCTGTATCTAATGGTGGTGGAGTAGAAATCAATAATGGAAAGATAATTTGAAAACCTGAAATAATTGGAGCCTAAATGACACATTTCTAAATGATATGAACCAAAAAAGGAAGTCTCAGAGAGAAATTAAAAATATTTTGAACTACATGAAAATAAAATACAATTTATTAAAATTTATGAGATGCAACCAAAGCAGAGCTTTGAAAGAAAGTTTATAGCATTGAATGTTATATTGGAAGAGAAGAAAGGTCTAAAAGTAATAATCTAAGTTTCCAAATTAGGAAACTATAAGGGGAAAAAAAGCAAATTAAATCTAAAGTAAACAGAAGAAAAGAAATAAAAATTAGAGCAGAAATTAATGAAATTGAAAAAAAGTAAAGCAATAGAGAAAGTCAATGAAGCCTAAAGCTGATTCTTAATAAAAATCAATAAAATTTATAAACCTCTAGCCAGGCTAACTTAAAAAAGAAACAAAAGGCACAAGTTACAAATACTAAAAGTGAAAAAGGAGCTATTACTACTGATCTCATGGACATTAAAAGGACAGTAAAGGAATATTATGAATAATTCTATGCCCCCAAATTTGCTAATCTTTTATTTCTATAAGATTTTCATGAATCCTGAATCCTTAGAGTAGCTATAGCGATGGCTTTTTAAAAGGTAATTCTATGGGAGAACCAATAAAATTGTGTCAGGTTACAAAGATATTTGATTGTGTAAATTAGAAAGTAATTTTGGGCAAAAAAATAAATTCAACCATGAATTTTAGGATTTCTTGGTAAGTATAAATGTAGCCATTTCACTTGCAGTTTAGAGACATATCTCTGTGCTTTAGTCTTATTATGGAAGCAACAAAGCCTAAGTTCCTCTCATTGTGGAGATGGGCTTCTGTGTGAGTGGTAGGCTGGAGGAATACTGGAAAAACAAAGATAAGATTTTTCTCAAGAAATAGTTTTGTATTTACTCCAGTGCGGAGAATAAAAACCTCAATATTTTATAATGGAGTGTAACACTATTAATTTTAGACAGAGAACTATTAGAAATTAGGTCATATTTGCTTGTAAAAAGTGAACTGTGTCTTTCAACTTAGTCATAAAGTTATCTCAGTAAATAACCAGAAAAAAAAAAAAAGAATTTTTACCTTGAGTGATATAATTTTCTGATTTATACTGTGAGATAAATTATAAAACATATATAAGCTTGTTCTCAAATGGAATTATTAAATACAAACCAAGTAATGGTTGAAGTATATAAACTTAAAATTATTTCTTTTGTTTGGAATCATTTTTCTGTGGCATTCTTTATCCGTTTTCTTTTTTTTTTTTAATTGTGGTAAAACATCTTTTGTTTTATAATAATTAGCCTAATAGGAGGAAGTATATTGAATTGACAATGACCTTCTGCCCA